>NC_083574.1:40357058-40592058 GCF_027579695.1 Neoarius graeffei | reverse complement strand
AAGGCTAGCTGAAGTTCGCTAAATGTCCGCAATAGTAACTTATTCTGGTTTATTTTTCCTCACGTTGCGCCCCCCCGAAGAACTCTGGTGCCCCCTAGGGGAGGCACGCCCCACACTTTGAAAAGCCTTGGTTTATAACATACCAAAATACAAATGTAAAACATAGCAAAATACAAAATTTAGTGACCGCTGGCATCACTGGTGCTTGGCTGTGGGTCGTCTACGTCATCATCAGCTGTTGCAGCGCTCGGGCTGGTGGGAGCATTTGTTCATTTCATAAACCAGGAGCTGGGGCGGAAACTGTATGACGGAGCGTGAGAGAGACTAGCGTGTGCCTGGAGCTGGGGCAGAAACTGTTGTACGCGGTGAGAAGCGCTGCCGGGAGCTGGGGCGGAAACTGTTGTACGCGGCGAGAGGTGCTGCCGGGATCTGGGGCGGAAACTGTTGTACGCGGCGAGAGGTGCTGCCGGGAGCTGGGGCGGAAACTGTTGTACGCGGCGAGAGGTGCTGCCAGGAGCTGGGGCGGAAACTGTCGTACGCTCAGCTGGGAAACACTTGCCAGTCATAACCAGACGGTCGTAAAGTCGATCGGTCGTAAGTCGCATAGGTCGTAAGTCGACGACTACCTGTACTCTTTTCCATGTCTTTTATCCTTGAGCTACTTGAAAATGGATGAAAACTAGCTAAAGTTTAATCAATTTTTCTGCTCATTCCTGGTCTGCAAACACACCGCCTATTAACATGCATGGACACTTTGAAACGTGTAAGAGTTTGCGTGACTTCTGTCATATAAAATGATGCAATGGTTAGGGTTAATATTCGTACCATTATTTATAGCTTGTGCAAAACACACCGCAAAACACACCACACTGAGCAGAGTCCAACTAATTTACCCTTGTTTTCATGAGATCAGGTTGCTTTTAATGTTTTTTTTTTTTTTTTACTCCCCCAGAAATCTGACTCTTCATGTCTTTCGGACTTTTACCAACCTAATAATCCTCTGAAAATATGTACAAGCAAGAGGAAGACACAAGAAAACAGACCTTAAGATAACATTAAAGCACAGCACAGTAAACCAGAATAATCCTAATCATTAGAAATATAATATTTTAGAGAGGTTTTGTACTATGGCCTGTCAAAACTAACTGCTTTGTCATCATCTACTATAGTTTGGAAAAATATATGCCTGTTTATCTGTCAAATATCCTAACTATATTTTGTATGTAATATAGTGGACTGCTGGAATGGGCCAGAGGAGCCCATCATTTACCACGGATGGACAAGAACAACCAAGATCAAGTTTAAAGATGTGGTGAAGGCCATCAACGAGCATGCCTTTGCAACATCTGAGTAAGTTAAATTCCCTCCACAAATATAAACAGATGTTACATTGATTTGACTCCTTTATAGATTTCTAATGTTAATATTGCACCTGGGACGGCACGGTGGTGTAGTGGTTAGCGCCGTCGCCTCACAGCAAGAAGGTCCGGGTTCGAGCCCCGTGGCCGGCGAGGGCCTTTCTGTGTGGAGTTTGCATGTTCTCCCCGTGTCCGCGTGGGTTTCCTCTGGGTGCTCCGGTTTCCCCCACAGTCCAAAGACATGCAGGTTAGGTTAACTGGTGACTCTAAATTGAGCGTAGGTGTGAATGTGAGTGTGAATGGTTGTCTGTGTCTATGTGTCAGCCCTGTGATGACCTGGCGACTTGTCCAGGGTGTACCCCGCCTTTCGCCCGTAGTCAGCTGGGATAGGCTCCAGCTTGCCTGCGACCCTGTAGAACAGGATAAAGCGGCTACAGATAATGAGATGAGATGAGATATTGCACCTAGTGTCAAAAATGGGAACTGCAAGAAGCTCTAACAGAGGCCCATTGGGACAGGAATCACTCTGCCCCATGCTTGCTGTATGAGCAAGGACAGTTGATATACTTTTTTGGCAAGTTTTTGGATTGTCTATTTCAGGGTTACTCTAAAATTTCACTCGACAGTAGCCCATAGCAGTTTTCTGTTTGCTACTTGGGCGGCACGGTGGTGTCGTGGTTAGCACTGTCACCTCACAGCAAGAAGGTTCTAGATTCAAGCCCAGTGGCCGACGGGGGCCTTTCTGTGTGGAGTTTGCATGTTCTTCCCGTGTCTGTGTCAGGGATGAGAATTTTCCGCCGATCGGCGGATTTCCGACTTTTTCAGACCAAAATGATCGTTTTTGAGCGTGCGCGCGCAACATTAAGGTCTGCATCACGCATCTTAGAATGTGCGCGCGCGAGGGAGACTGTGTGCTTGTTCATGTAGCGCATGCCAGACAAAGAGCATCCTGATTGGGTTACTCAGCAAAATAAGCCAATCAGCTTTCAGTGTGGGTGGGCTTTTATCTCTTTTCTCGAGGACCGGAGTTTTCAGCTGAGTCAGCGCAGCCTACAGGATCGGCATGGCAGAGAGAGCACGTGCACGCGCGCCCCAAAAAACCAAAGCACAAAACCCACTTCAGCTCAGATTGCACAAAAGAATCTCCCTGTCTAATAATAATCTCCCTGTCTAATAATAAAGAAAATAAATAAATAAATAAATAAAAATAGCCAAAAATCATTAGCCCCTGGAACCCCTGGGCCATGGGCCCCGCCCCCCTGGGCCATGGGCCCCGCCCCCCTGGGCCATGGGCCCCGCCCCCCTGGGCCATGGGCCCCGCCCTGTTTTTTTTTTAGACTTTTTAAATATTTTTCATTCTCATCCCTGCTGTGTGGGTTTCCTCCGGGTGCTCCAGTTTCCCCCACACTTCAAAGACATGCGGTTAAGTTAACATGGGGAAGCCTTGGGCTGAAGTGCCCTTGAGCTAGGCACCTAACCCCTAACTGCTCCCCGGGCGCTGTAGCATAGCTGCCCACTGCTCTGGGTATGTGTGTGCGCTCATTGCTCACTTCTGTGTGTGTGTGTGTGTGTGTGTGTGCATGCGTGTGTTCACTGCTTCAGATGGGTTAAATGCAGAGGATGAATTTCACTGTGGTTGAGTGTGCATGTGACAAATAAAGGATTCTTCTTCTTCTTCTCAGTAATGGATGTCATATTTACAGGCTATTTCCTCTGAATTTCTTCACGTCTTCTCAACACTGCGAGTTATTTCACAGCACCCAGTTTATCGTAATCTAAATTATTATATTAATATGATCAAATCAAAAGCTTGGAAGTCATGTTGATGGCAGATGTGCGTCCAGATTTATGACTGCAGCTTGTGACTGTGGTCAGGTATCCTGTGGTGCTGTCTATAGAAGAGCACTGTGACGTGAAGCAGCAGAAACTGATGGCGCAGTACTTCAGAGAAGTGTTCCAGGACAAGATGCTCACTGAACCCGTGGAGCTGGAAGCAGAGCATCTGCCCTCGCCCAACCAGCTCAAGGGCAAGATCATCATCAAGGTACTCACTACAGATCTCCGCTCATGTTAGAGTAAGCTGGATTTTAGCAGGAAAGCAGAAGATGTCCGCTTTAATTAAGTTCCAGGTCAATTGTATCGACATACCTTTCATATTAGTTTCGCTGAATAATATACAGTATTTTAGGATAAATAACTGAATAGTAAGCTGAGACTTCAAGAGAAAACCTGATTCAGCAAGCTTATAGCGGAGCACGCAGAGCAGAGCCCCATACTTAAGAGAATGCATCAACCTGATTTTTGATGGCTTGACTGTACAACGTCTGTACGTATGTACTTGTACTGTACCACCGCAGAGAACCCAGTCATAAGTGCAAGGCAGCGTATCTCATAAACCCTTGACCACCGGGCAACAAAATTTGTATCTTTTATTTACATAAGATAGATGGGGTTTTATCCAGTGCTTATTTTTAATTTGCTTAAAAAATAACACGGGATTATTTATTAACACATTTTAGAAAATATTCAGGGCGGCACGGTGGTATAGTGGTTAGCGCTGTCGCCTCACAGCAAGAAGGTCCGGGTTCGAGCCCCGTGGCCGGCGAGGGCCTTTCTGTGTGGAGTTTGCATGTTCTCTCCGTGTCCGCATGGGTTTCCTCCGGGTGCTCCGGTTTCCCCCACAGTCCAAAGACATGCAGGTTAGGTTAACTGGTGACTCTAAATTGACCGTAGGTGTGAATGTGAGTGTGAATGGTTGTCTGTGTCTATGTGTCAGCCCTGCGATGACCTGGCGACTTGTCCAGGGTGTACCCCGCCTTTCACCCGTAGTCAGCTGGGATAGGCTCCAGCTTGCCTGCGACCCTGTAGAACAGGATAAAGCGACTACAGATAATGAGATGAGATGAGAAAATATTCATAACAGTTTCATATAAAACTAGATAAAATAGTTTTATTATTCCACTAGCTTGTTGGACAGTTGACAGTTTCTATCATGTAAGGGCGATAGATGGATGTAAGTGCAGGAAGCGTTTTATTGAAAGCACACTAGCAACCAGATCCAAAATGGAGACAAAGGCAGAGTCAAAAAACAGGCAGTGGTTGAGTGAGGCAGAGACAGGATACCAGAGGTAATACAATACTCACAGTCCAAAAACACAAACGGGGTCAAACCAGAAAAGTGATGCAAAATACAAGGCTCGGTAACGTCAGACGCAGGGTACAGAGCGTATACTTCACACAGTCTGTGTGTTATGTCTGCGCTGTGATTGCACTATAGTTCAGAACAGGTGCACAGTAATTAGTCCTAATGGTGCTGCGTGCGCACACCAAAGTGCATGGACGTGAAAGATGAAACCAGACAACCGTTTGACATATCGAGTTTGATATTCGATCGTAACTATACAGTAATGATGTAAAGTGAAAGCGCTGGTTCACTGCTGTCCATCAGGCACCCAGCAGAGTCACACCATAATAAATGTCGTGGTGTTTCTGGCGCATGGCATGCGGTGTCAAAGAAGGGAATAAATATGTATCGTAACTGCGATGTGCATTTCATTACTGGTGTCACTGTCACAAGACAATGCAGCGATTTATTGATGCGAAATACACGATACTACAAAATTCGATGGTTCGTATGCTATAATATTATTATTCTGTTCAGGTTGATTTTGCGCCCTTGCAAATATTTTGCTCATGCACTCATCAGGAGCTCCGCTTTTAGGCAGCGAATGGTTAAAGTAGTGATGTGACTAAGAGTTCATCTAGATTTGCACTTCCTTACAAGGTGAAAGAAGAAAGGAAATAGAAAAAGAGGAAGGAAGAAGAGAAATAAGGACAGAAAAGACAAAATGCTGATAAGCAGATAGAGAGAAAATGAGAAGGAGATATAAAAAGAAGGGAAGAGAGAAATGAAGTGGACAGAGAGAGTGAGTGAGTGAGAGGGCAGTCAGGCGGTGTGTGTGTGTAAACAGAGGGCAGCAGAGCCGTTCATTGGTCAGTTGTAAAGCCCGTTGTAATTTGTAAAATTGTAATTTTTTTGTATAAAAAGTCCATTGGGGCAGCCATGGCCTGAAGGTTATAGACGCAGCCTTGGGCCCAAAGGGTCGCCAGTTCGATTTCCCGGACCGGCAGGATAATGTGAGGGGAGTTGAGTGAATGGAACAGCACTTTGCCCTCCCTCTGTATCATGGCTGAAGTGCCCTTGAACAAGGCACCGAACCCCCAACTACCCCCCGGGCGCTGTAGCATAGCTGCCCACTGCTCTGGGTATGTGTGTGTGCTCATTGCTCACTTGTGTGTGTGTGTGTGTGTTCACTGCTTCAGATGGGTTAAATGCAGAGGAAGAATTTCACTGTGCTTAAAGTGCATATCACAGGTAAATTCAGGCGCAAGATCAATGTAATTCTCCTATTTTAAATTAAACTTTGGTCAAATATCTGTCACATTTTGCATTTTGTGCAATTTTTTTTTTTACCTTGCGCAATACCAGAAAAATTCAGTTGAAATCAAGCCATTTGAGGCGAATTGGTCCGCCTCTGAAAAAACTTGGCATTTGGATTTCCTGGGAAACACTGATTTTCGTGACGTCGCGTGCGGGACGCCTCCCTCTGAATCCTACGTCAGCGCTGGTTTGTTTATGAGAAAACGACCTGGTGGTTTTCTGCAAATTTCTTCAACGTTATCGCGTAATTATTAAAATGGTTAACAGATGTACCGTAGGAGGGTGCAGCAACACCAATCTTGATGGGATTAGTACTCATCGTTTCCCAAAAGACCGGACAATGAGAGAGAAATGGGAGCGCTTGGTGTACACAGGCTGTGTACTGAAACCGTGCAAAGCTCGCGCAGCCTGCTAGCGCGTCCACAGGTGACGTCACGATTCTGGCTCCAGACTCCCTTGGGATTTTTCCAGACGCGTTTTATTTTTTTCTGCTGTAGACAGATGGCCTTACCCTTCTGGATGAGTGTGTAAAGGGACATACTTTCATATAAAAAAACCCCCACAAAATTGGTCCAGAATATGCACTTTAAGTGTACATGTGACAAAAGTAAAGGCTTCTTTGGAATATGGTGTAAGAATTGAAATTGATGTCAAAGTATTTCAATGAAACCTAAATATTTTAAAATTAAGCTTTTTATCAAAACAAAAAAAACTATCCTCTGTGTGTTAAAACATTTATCGCTGACAGATCAGAGGTTTAGATTAGTTCGTCGTGCTTTTTTTTAGCGTCCACAGTGGCCGGCGTGCACTGTAGCCATGTTTTGAAGCTCCAGACAAATAAAACTCTTCATGACCTCATTTTAAGCGTTTGCATGCAAGGTAAGCAGGAAGTTACTGTCAGACACTGTTACAAACCTTTGTTTCCCTGTTTAAGCAGATATAAACTCAACCTTAAAAACTATTTTCTGCAGCAAGCATTTAGCTGCCGCCTTGTATACTAAATAGACTGAAAGGAAGCACAGTGTAGTTATAGGTTAGGAGACAAAGAAGCTGGGGTTGTAGGCTTCTAGGTTGAATATAGGCCTAATGTGCATGTCTGCTTCTTCTTTAAAACAGCATAAAAAGCTGAATATTGGTGAGACCTTTGGAATAAAAGACCTGTCCAGAGGAGAAAAGCAGGGAGAACTTTCCATCTGGGACCCCATAGATGAGGTACTCCAACATCTCCTTCATAGCACCTTAATGCCTTTGCTTTCAATGTTTAATTTACTCTCACTGAGTAGAAGTGTGTCTAACTGGATTATTAGTCAGCGCAGGAATTATTGGTACCCTTCATAAAAATTAATATATGAAATAAATAATTTTAAACAAGAGATTTTTGTAATGAGAAGGATAAATCGGCTAGAGATAATGAGATTTTTGTAATGGTTTCACAACTGAATGTTGTTATCTTGTTGAAATCTCTATCTATATCCTAGTTTTAAGTGTTGCCTTCCTGGCAGAGGCATCTAGGTGTATAGTTAAAATATCCTGGTGCTCAACAGAATTCATCATAGCATTCATTTTCAGCTGTAAGGCCATCAGCTGCGAAATAGTCTCTTGAGAACCACCATTGGTGGTTTCCTTTTATGCACGAGCTCATTTGACCATGCTACTCATTCGGGTCCTTAGAGACACACCACGAGGGTCGTCTTTCTGTCTTTTTTTAATGTATATTCTAGTGCTGTCAAGCGATTAAAATACTTAATCGCGATTAATGTCGCGACAGTCATAGTTAACTCGCGATTAATCGCAATTTAATCGCACATTTTTGTCACATAAAAAACCATTGTAATTCTCTTATCAGCATAAAAAAGTGAATGGGCTTGCATTGTACCAATGTTTTTTTTTTTTTTATTGCAAAGCATAACACGTCTTGACACAGCCACTGCAAAGTGAAACCTAAGCCGAGCACCGGCGCGGGGCTAGCAAGAGAACCATGAGTGAAATGATCTACTGTTTGAGTTAGTCTACAACTCCAATCAGAGAGATAGGTTACACAGTGACAGTAAGCTTGACATGCTTGATTATAATATAAAGCACACTATTATATTAAGTTTAAGTTGTTCGTTGATCAATATTGCATTGAATCTGATCTTTACTGTTTCAGCTCACTTAACACATTTTGTACTTTTACACTTTCTGCGTGTTGATGCGTCGCGCTGTCCAATCAGAGGCGGCCAAATTTGCATATTACAGGAAGGATTTCTGGGATAGCATTGAGTTTACAGTTCAGAGGGATCTGGCTTCTTTAGACGCTGTCTTCTTAAAACTGAATAAATATTTAAAAAGAGCCAAATGAGCCAGTCTTCTGAACGGCTCTTTTCAAAGAACGGATCACAAAGATGCGGATCCCATCAAAGAGCCATAAATCCCATCTCTACTAGCGCGCCCTGCCCGCGCTGGTTCTTTGGGGGAGGGCAGAGGACTCTGGCTGTGTGGGGCGTGGCATTACAGTCTAGCTGCTATCGGTTTTCTAAGCAAAGTCTCTGTTCCAAGTTCCTGGCAGTTTCAAAAGCTTATGAAAAACCTACATCATGTCACAGAGCATTAATCTCGCGATAAAAAAATTATCGCCGTTAAAATTGAGTCAAGTTAACGCGTTAATAACGCGACATTTTTGACAGCACTAGTATATTCATTACACGTCCTGTGCAAATCACCTGTCTGTCTCTTTGTGTTGAAATCTTTTTGGCTTTCCGCACATTAAGTGTGGGATTTTACACACGTGTAATTTCATATTTATACTCCAGGGAACAGGAAAACTCAAAACTAACAAGAGAATGCCTGAAGAGCAAGATTAACTTAAGCCTCGGTCACAACTGGCCGTACGTGCTCCTACGGCCGGTCTACGTGCAAAAAATCCAAGAAATGCACGGAGGGCGCGCGCGAAATGCACGGAGGGCGCGCGCGAAATGCACGGAGGGCGCGCGCGAAATGCACGGAGGGCGCGCGCGAAATGCACGGAGGGCGCGCGCGAAATGCACGGAGGGCGCGCGCGAAATGCACGGAGGGTGCGCGTGTGTGACGTGCTGATTTTCGAGCCGTAGACCGGCCGCAGAGGTTCTTTGTCATGTCAAACAAACTATACGGGCGCTTACGTTTTTTTCAGGTTGCAAGACAAACTTACGGCCAACGTGCGACTTTCTCCATTAACAAAAAAAAAACCGCAGTGATTTGGGAAACGCCAAAAATCGCACGGCCAAAAAATCGTACGTCCGGTTGTGACCTAGGCTTTAAGGGGAAAATGACGGGTTTTTTTTGTTTGTTTGTTTTTTTAATTGAAAATGGAGTTTTACATACATCAATCTTTTTTTCCGTACATTGTGCACATTGTTATTACATACTCTGGTATGTTAAAGCAAAAAAAAAAAAGACATGGTAAATAAAATCAAGTGTGTGCATATGTATTAATGCTGCCTGTATGGTACATTTTTAAAGCCCAGATTAAAGAGAAAAGCCAAAAAAAAAAGTACAAAATGTAGTTTCTCAGCCACATTTTGTATAGTTTGAGTCAGCCATAGATCTGTTTCCTTCTTTTTCAGAGAATGAGAAAGTAAACTTAACTATATACATCCAGAGAGTATTACTATAATAATAATAATAATAATAATAAACATTTGTAGCAGCTCATTGTTACTTTAGCGTTTAGTGTTCTTAAAAAAATAAAAAAATCAAAACAAAATAATTTCCTTAAATAAAGATTTTGGATTTTAGCTATCTTTACAAAATCAGGTCTCAGAGGCTTCATGTGTCGTGCCCATTTTTCCCAATGTTGTGTTAATAAGTCCATCTTCAGGTTCATATCAGTCCATTTTCAGCCGTAAGACCATCAGCTGCGAAATAGTCTCTAGAGAACCACCATTGGTGGTTTCCTTTTATGCACGAGCTCATTTGACCATGCTACTCATTCGGGTCCTTAGAGACACACCACGAGGGTCGTCTTTCTGTCTTTTTTTTAATGTACAACCCCGATTCCAAAAAAGTTGGGACAAAGTACAAATTGTAAATAAAAACGGAATGCAATGATGTGGAAGTTTCAAAATTCCATATTTTATTCAGAATAGAACATAGATGACATATCAAATGTTTAAACTGAGAAAATGTATCATTTAAAGAGAAAAATTAGGTGATTTTAAATTTCATGACAACAACACATCTCAAAAAAGTTGGGACAAGGCCATGTTTACCACTGTGAGACATCCCCTTTTCTCTTTACAACAGTCTGTAAACGTCTGGGGACTGAGGAGACAAGTTGCTCAAGTTTAGGGATAGGAATGTTAACCCATTCTTGTCTAATGTAGGATTCTAGTTGCTCAACTGTCTTAGGTCTTTTTTGTCGTATCTTCCGTTTTATGATGCGCCAAATGTTTTCTATGGGTGAAAGATCTGGACTGCAGGCTGGCCAGTTCAGTACCCGGACCCTTCTTCTACGCAGCCATGATGCTGTAATTGATGCAGTATGTGGTTTGGCATTGTCATGTTGGAAAATGCAAGGTCTTCCCTGAAAGAGACGTCGTCTGGATGGGAGCATATGTTGCTCTAGAACCTGGATATACCTTTCAGCATTGATGGTGTCTTTCCAGATGTGTAAGCTGCCCATGCCACACGCACTAATGCAACCCCATACCATCAGAGATGCAGGCTTCTGAACTGAGCGCTGATAACAACTCGGGTCGTCCTTCTCCTCTTTAGTCCGAATGACACGGCGTCCCTGATTTCCATAAAGAACTTCAACTTTTGATTCGTCTGACCACAGAACAGTTTTCCACTTTGCCACAGTCCATTTTAAATGAGCCTTGGCCCAGAGAAGACGTCTGCACTTCTGGATCATGTTTAGATATGGCTGCTTTTTTGAACTATAGAGTTTTAGCTGGCAACGGCGGATGGCACGGTGAATTGTGTTCACAGATAATGTTCTCTGGAAATATTCCTGAGCCCATTTTGTGATTTCCAATACAGAAGCATGCCTGTATGTGATGCAGTGCCGTCTAAGGGCCCGAAGATCACGGGCACCCAGTATGGTTTTCCGGCCTTGACCCTTACGCACAGAGATTCTTCCAGATTCTCTGAATCTTTTGATGATATTATGCACTGTAGATGATGATATGTTCAAACCCTTTGCAATTTTACACTGTCGAACTCCTTTCTGATATTGCTCCACTATTTGTCGGCGCAGAATTAGGGGGATTGGTGATCCTCTTCCCATCTTTACTTCTGAGAGCCGCTGCCACTCCAAGATGCTCTTTTTATACCCAGTCATGTTAA
The DNA here is from genome assembly GCF_027579695.1 of Neoarius graeffei. Classification (NCBI taxonomy): domain Eukaryota; kingdom Metazoa; phylum Chordata; class Actinopteri; order Siluriformes; family Ariidae; genus Neoarius; species Neoarius graeffei. The sequence goes on along the minus strand of NC_083574.1, from coordinate 40,580,952 downwards.
TGACCTATTGCCAATTGACCTAATGAGTTGCAATTTGGTCCTCCAGCTGTTCCTTTTTTGTACCTTTAACTTTTCCAGCCTCTTATTGCCCCGTCCCAACTTTTTTGAGATGTGTTGCTGTCATGAAATTTCAAATGAGCCAATATTTGGCATGAAATTTCAAAATGTCTCACTTTCGACATTTGATATGTTGTCTGTGTTCTATTGTGAATACAATATCAGGTTTTGAGATTTGTAAATTATTGCATTCCGTTTTTATTTACAATTTGTACTTTGTCCCAACTTTTTTGGAATCGGGGTTGTATATTCATTACACGTCTTGTGCAAATCACCTGTCTGTCTCTTTGTGTTGAAATCTTTTTGGCTTTCCGCACATTAAGTGTGGGATTTTACACACGTGTAATTTCATATTTATACTCCAGGGAACAGGAAAACTCAAAACTAGCAAGAGAATGCCTGAAGAGCAAGATTAACTTAAGGGGAAAATGATGGTGGTTTTTTTTGTTTGTTTTTTAAGTTGAAAATGGAGTTTTACATACATCAATCTTTTTTTCCGTACATTGTGCACATTGTTATTACATACTCTGGTATGTTAAAGCAAAAAAAAAAAGACATGGTAAATAAAATCAAGTGTGTGCATATGTATTAATGCTGCCTGTATGGTACATTTTTAAAGCCCAGATTAAAGAGAAAAGCCAAAAAAAGAGTACAAAATGTAGTTTCTCAGCCACATTTTGTATAGTTTGAGTCAGCCATGGATCTGTTTCCTTCTTTTTCAGAGAATGAGAAAGTAAACTTAAAGGAACAGTCCACCGTACTTCCATAATGAAATATGCTCTTATCTGAATTGAGACGAGCTGCTCCGTACCTCTCCGAGCTTTGCGCGACCTCCCAGTCAGTCAGACGCGCTGTCACTCCTGTTAGCAATGTAGCTAGGCTCAACATGGCCAATGGTATTTTTTGGGGCTGTAGTTAGATGCGACCAAACTCTTCCGCGTTTTTCCTGTTTACATAGGTTTATATGACCAGTGATATGAAACAAGTTCAGTTAAAAAAATTGAAACGTAGCGATTTTCTATGCTATGGAAAGTCCACACTATAATGACAGGCGTACTAACACCTTCTGCGCGCTTCGGCAGCGCATTGATACGGAGCTCAGATATCAATGCGCTGCCGAAGTGCGCAGAAGGTGTTAGTACGCCTGTCATTATAGTGTGGACTTTCCATAGCATAGAAAATCGCTACGTTTCAATTTTTTTAACTGAACTTGTTTCATATCACTGGTCATATAAACCTATGTAAACAGGAAAAACGCGGAAGAGTTTGGTCGCATCTAACTACAGCCCCAAAAAATACCATTGGCCATGTTGAGCCTAGCTCCATTGCTAACAGGAGTGACAGCGCGTCTGACTGACTGGGAGGTCGCGCAAAGCTCGGAGAGGTACGGAGCAGCTCGTCTCAATTCAGATAAGAGCATATTTCATTATGGAAGTACGGTGGACTGTTCCTTTAAAGAAATAAAAAAATCCAAAACAAAATAATTTCCTTAAATAAAGATTTTGGATGTTAGTTATCTTTACAAAATCAGGTCTCAGAGGCTTCACGTGTCATGCCCATTTTTCCCAATGTTGTGTGAATAAGTCCATCTTCAGGTTCACAGAAAAGGTAACCCTTTCCATCTTATAAATGTCCATTGTTACATCTATCCAGCCATTTATGGTTGGTCCGTCCTGCGTCATCCATCTTTTGGTCGAAGCTTTTTTCCCTGCGGCTCGTAGCACACCCAGTAGGTATCTGTCTATACCTTTGACTTCTGGGGAGATGTACTGTATCCTAAATACATGGTTTTAAAATCTCATGGTGAATATGATGATTTGTTTTTATTTATTTAAATATTCTTCACTATAATTTTATCACGTTTTTGAGAGCAAAAAGGAGGACATTTTTATGCAAATGTTTTGTGTCACAGGGAAATTAAATAGTTCCTCTGGTTGTTTAATTGAAAATACAGCGTATTCTTCAGAATGGCTGTTGTACAATCTTTTTTTTTTTCTCTTGAAGGGTGCCAGTAATTCTGGAGTTGAATGTATACATTTACATTCCTTTATACATCATTTCAGTGTGTATGACAAATGTGTAACCCCCTTCTTTTTTTTTTTAAAGAGATGGTATAAGCACTACTGCGTGATCTCCAGAAACAAACTGTACTATGCAGAGGAGAATGAGACGGATGAGGACGTGGGGAAGGTAATTCAGGATCTGTTGATCTTTGTTCCTGAGTTCAGTGAATTTTGCGTCAGGGCTAAGCGTGCGCCGATTCATTGCTGTGTGTGCTGATTGTTATGTCGCCTGCTCTTGTGGTCAGGTTGTAGGAGGTGTGGAGTTGCACCGGACAGAGCCCTGGTTTCATGGGCGTCTGGCTGAGGGCAGGCAGACCGCTGAGAGACTGCTGCAGGAGTACTGTGCTGAGTCTGGGGGCAGAGATGGCACTTTTCTGGTGCGAGAAAGCGACACCTTCCTTACTGACTGCACATTGTCCTTCTGGTACGTCTAGCAAGCTCAGTAAAAAAAAAAAGTATTCAAGTGGCAACAATCAATTTAACTCCTTTAATCTTCTCATTATAACATACTGTATGGCATCCAAAAACATGAACGATCCTATTGTGAATATTTCTAACTAGCCTCTGTTACATAACTGTTCTACACACAGAACCGTAGACCACACACACCATTTTGGCACTTCTATATACTGGGTTAGTCAAAATTTATGTTAACACTTAAATGGTAGAAACCGTTTATTCACAAAACGTACATCATACACTACCGTTCAAAAGTTTGGGGTCACTTTGAAATGTCGTTATTTTTGAAAGAAAAGCACTGTTCTTTTCAATGAAGATCACTTTAAACTAATCAGAAATCCACTCTATACATTGCTAATGTGGTAAATGACTATTCTAGCTGCAAATGTCTAGGTTTTGGTGCAATATCTCCATAGGTGTATAGAGGCCCATTTCCAGCAACTCTCACTCCAGTGTTCTAATGGTACAATGTGTTTGCTCATTGCCTCAGAAGGCTAATGGATGATTAGAAAACCCTTGTACAATCATGTTAGCACAGCTGAAAACAGTTGAGCTCTTTAGAGAAGCTATAAAACTGACCTTCCTTTGAGCAGATTGAGGTGGGGTTTACATTAGACCGTATCAGCGGATCATCAGATTAACGTTTTTAAAACGATTCGCGTGCACACAGCAACGCCAATACACGGATACGCTCGGCTCCGCAGGCATCCTGCGCTCCAAATCACTCCGCCCTGAACAGCGAGTGCCCTCTGGAGGGTGCGCACTCCGGCCCTGCGCAGCTCACAGAGCGCGCGAGTGAAGTGCACGAGCAGTGATTCGGGACTGAGCCGCTGTGTGTGTGTGATCCCAGCGCATATCACTTACCACTTGCAAGTGGAAGGATGGCAAGCCTAAAGACAATCATAACTACACAATGGGCAGTATTTGCATCAGTATTTGCAGTATTTTCATACTTTTATACTCTTTAATGAAAGGTGATACAAGGCGGAAGTCCGCGCCGTTTTTCAGCAGTCGCGTCACATGACCAACGCCAGCGAATCAGGAAGGTGGATGTCACAGTGACGTTGTCCAATGACGACGCCAGCTAGAGCTCAGCACAGCGTATCCGCGTATTCTCAATGTTTACACAGCACCGGAGCTGACACGATCTGGATTGAATACGTGGATGCTGGCGGATTCCCGTTTCCCGGCGTTTTAATGTAAACGGACAGTGCATCCGCGAAGAAAACGAGACAGATACGGTCTCATGTAAACTTGGCCTGAGTTTCTGGAGCATCACATTTGTGGGCTCGATTAAATGCTCAAAATGTCTGGACTATATTTTCTATTCATTTTACAACTTATGGTGGTAAATAAAAGTGTGACTTTGCATGGAAAACACAAAATTGTCTGGGTGACCCCAAACTTTTGAACGGTAGCGTATGTGCAAGATGATGTACAAGACGGTCTCGACCTGTTCGCCATCGTGTTCAACACACAAAAACCAGCCAGCAACAGTACCATTTAAAGCCCGGACACAGATTTTGCAGGGAATAGATGATACCACGATCCTTATTCTGTCCTTGAGGTCATTGATATCACGAACTTTCCTGCTATACCGTACCCCATAACCAGAAATCACAGGGTGTCAAATCAGGGGTTGTGTGGAGGCCACAGCAATGGTCCACCACGACCTATCCATCGACCTGGAAATGTGTGGTCGAGATGAGCACGAACAGTACAGCCAAAATGCAGCGGTGCGCCATCTTGTTGGAAATACCGTGCCAATCGGATCTGTAGTGGAAGTTCATCAATGGCGTACTGCCGCACCATCTGTAAGTAGACGTCTGACACAGTGTTGCCAGATTGGGCGGTTTTAAGTGCATTTTGGCGGGTTTTGAACATATTTTGGGCTGGAAAACGTCAGCAGTATCTGGCAACACTGGTCTGACATCGCTGTTGGGGTGTCAAAAAAGTAGGGACCAATTACGCCAGCAGCGGTCACGGCGCACCACACACATTCAGGAGAAAAATAATCCATTAGTGTGAACATAATTTCGACTAACCCTGTATTTATAGAAATATTTGTGTATTTAGTTGTATTAGATCTCATATAAATGTTTGGCATTCATGTCGTTTGTGTGTTACCCAGGCGCAGTGGGAGAGTACAGCACTGCCGGATCCGCTCAGCCTCAGATGGGGGCTTCACAGTATTTTTTCTGACGGAGAACCTGCATTTCCCCAGTGTGTATGCTCTGATCCAGCACTATAGAGAGAACCCACTCCGTTGCCATGACTTCAACTTACGCCTCACTGACTTTGTGCCACGGCCCAACATGCACCTTAACGAGGGGTTAGTGATTACTGTGGACGTCAATAAGAAAAAAAAAATCTATGAAGAGGAATAGTTTGGCCTAAAAAAAATACATCCAAGGACATGTTGAACGTCTGATATCGGTTTCTTTAGATTAACACTGGAGCAAGGTTAAACTCACTAAAATAACTAACCAATAATGGAGGTCTCACTCATGATTTTTTTTTTTGTGGTAAATATCTGCTTCAAATGACATCTGGGTCATGAGTAATCAAACACAAACTTGGAGATAAGGTTTAGGACATAGTATGGCTTATTGTAATCTGTAGAAAAGAAATAAACTTCACTGTGTAGCTAAGGCTGTGGAACCTTAAAGTGCATATCACGGGTGAATTCAGGAGCAAGATCAATGTAATTCTCCTATTTTATATTAAACTTTGGTCAAATATCTGTCACATTCTGCATTCTCTGCAATGTTTTTACCTTGCGCAATACCAGAAAAATTCAGTTGAAATCAAGCCATTTGAGGCGAATTGGTCCGCCTCTGAAAAAACTTGGCGTTTGGATTTCCCGGCAAACATTGATTTTCGTGACGTCGCGTGCGGGACGCCTCCCTCTGAATCCTACGTCAGCACTGATTTGTTTATGAGAAAACGACCTGGTGGTTTTCTGCAAATTTCTTCAACGTTATCGCGTAATTATTAAAATGGTTAACAGATGTATCGTAGGAGGGTGTAGCAACACCAATCTTGATGGGATTAGTACTCATCGTTTTCCAAAAGACCGGACAATGAGAGAGAAATGGGAGCGCTTGGTGTACACAGGCTGTCCACTGAAACCCTGCAAAGCTCGCGCAGCCTGCTGGCGCTTCCGCAGGTAACGTCACGAATCTGGCTCCAGACTCCCTTGGGATTTTTCCAGACGCGTTTTGTTATTTTATTTTTTTCTGCTGTAGACAGATGGCCTTGTGCAAAATTACCCTTCTGGATGAGTGTGTAAAGGCATACTTTCATATAAAAAAAACACCGAAATTGGTCCAGAATATGCACTTTAAACGCTTAGATCATACAGTAACCCGACTGTGCTTAACAAAGACTAAATTAAAAATAATGTTAAGCTATAAATTATATACTGGAGAAAAAAAAACAAATATAACCTTAAACTATATAATAAACTGGCGGCACGGTGGTGTAGTGGTTAGCGCTGTCGCCTCACAGCAAGAAGGTCCGGGTTCGAGCCCCGTGACCGGCGAGGGCCTTTCTGTGCGGAGTTTGCATGTTTTCCCCGTGTCCGCGTGGGTTTCCTCCGGGTGCTCCGGTTTCCCCCAAAGACATGCAGGTTAGGTTAACTGGTGACTCTAAATTGATCGTGAGTGTCAGTGTGAATGGTTGTCTGTGTGCCAGCCCTGCGATGATCTGGTGACTTGTACCCCACCTCTCGCCCGTAGTCAGCTGGGATAGGTTCCAGCTTGCCTGCGACCCTGTACAGGATAAGCTGTTACGGATAATGGATGGATGGATGGATATATAATAAATTATTTCACACATGCATCATTGTACTTTGTAATGATAGAGTGCAGCGTTTCTGTAAATGTTGTAGAACAAACGTATTTTTTGGGTGGCACGATGGTGTAGTGGTTAGCACTGTCACCTCACATGACTCATGACCCATTCGAATTCGAACCCCATGACCGATGGGGGCCTTTCTGTGTGGAGTTTGCATGTTTCCCTGTGTCTGCGTGGGTTTCCTCTGGGTGTTCCAGTTTCCCCTACAGTTCAAAGATATGCAGATTAGGTAAAATACCCAAACACTGGGGTTGCACAAGGCAGTGTATACTTAGTGCCGGTCCCAAGCCCGGATAGACTGGGGAGGGTTATGTCAGGAAGGGCATCCGGTGTAAAATCTATGCCAAAAAGAAGGCCCGGTGTGAGATTAGCATGAGCTAAACTGTTTTTATTAACCTTCTGAAAATAAAGTCTATTATTATTATGATTATTTTCTGATTGAAGAGGATTTTGGAAGATTTCTTTTTGGTACACCAAAATCAGTTGAGCAGAATCCTTGAGTCTTTTGCATCGCTTCTTCAAATCCCGCAGGGCCACATCTTTACAACTTTCCAACACTCTACTGTATTGTGAAATAACAGTTTGCTGTTTCAGTTTTCCTCTAATTTTTCCTACAGCGTACACTGCAAAAAATTGAAAACTGAATTTGAGGAGAAAATTCTTTAATACGAGTGAAATTGTCTTGCTGCATGGACAGATAATTTCACTTGATAAGACATCTTGGAATAAGTTGGTTGCAATCTAGAACTAGGTTTAATAATCTCAGAATTGGTGTCTTGTATTCGTCTAATCGGAAACGCTAGATCGTTTCAACTCTCTTCAAGACATTTTCACTTGCTAAGACACCATTTTTTTGCAGTGCACACATATCCGGGTCTAAAATACTGCTCCAAAGAAGACTACTCACATATTACCACGTGCTATGAGCCTGTTTAAATATGGTTTTAGATATGTTCGATAGGCTAATACGCTTCTTTTCTCCTGTGCAGGTGGTTCTACAAGAACATGAGTCGAGGTGAAGCAGAAGAAAACCTGCTGAGGATCCCTCGAGATGGAGCCTTCCTCATAAGACAGAGGGAAGAGCCAGACTCTTACGCCATCACCTTCAGGTGCTCTTCTAGCTTCGGTCGTCTTTTTTCCACTCTCGCTCACTTTTCTTCCTCATCACCCCTCCGTCAAGGAACTTGAACCCGATGTTGCGGTTCACAGATTCAATTTGCATTAATGTTAAAACCTATGTGAATGAGACTTGAGTGCGCTATTATTTTCGCACCTGTCAAGTGTCAGCTGACTTTATTTGCACGACTGAGTTGAACGAGATGGAGTGAAACTGTTGGGTTTCTGTGGTGTTGCAGAGGTGAAGGTATGGTCAAGCACTGTCGTATCCACAAGGAAGGATCCCTGTACGTGTTGGGCTCCTCGAGCGAGTTTGAGAGTCTGGTGGAGCTGGTCAGCTACTTCCGCAAGAAACCTCTTTACCGCAAGACCAAACTGCGCTACCCAGTCACGCCAGAGCTAGTGGAGCGCTTCAGCATGGTCAGTCCTTCTGCTGTGTTTCCAAACCTCATTTACACAATAAGATCAGATAAGGTATGTGTAGCTTAGATGTGTAGTCAGTAATCATTAGGGCGGCATCAATACAGATGCTGGTACCAGGGATTGATCAGATACCATGATTTTTCTTTCTTTCTTTCTTTCTTTCTTTCTTTCTTTCTTTCTTTCTGATGCGTACTCATTTTCATTATGTAACATAATGAAAAGACGACAAAATTGACAGCGACCTGGATGTACAGTGAAACCTCATGTTACGACCACCTCAAAATTACGAACAGTTTTTTTTTTTCACGGTCCTGATTGCTTGCTTATATATTTCATTGGTCGCGGCCTTCAATAATGCGACCACGTCAATATTGCATATTACGACCATTAATTTCGGTCCCACCCGTCGAAAATCAATGTAATTAAACCTCGAAAATACGGGCGCCCCCCCGTCGTGTCAAAACACAGGGCACAAGAGCTTTCACGACATCCGGTTTACGTCATGCCGTCAAATTTTTTACGTCATGCCGCAAAATTAAGATCGACTCGTACGACAATGAGTAGAAAACGTAATAAGTTGTCTTTGAAAGAAAAAATTGATCTGATTAACGAAAGTGCAGGTAAAAGTCAGCGTCAGCTAGCAGAAAAGTTTGGAATTGGCAAAACGCAGGTAATCTATGCACCGAGGTGTGAAGTGAGCTTTAGTAGATCGATTTAAATAGAAAAAGTTCAAGTTGTTAAAAGTGTCATAAGGCCACACCAATTTAATTAGTTGGTTCTCGGATTTTTTCAGGAAAAATATGAAGCGAGCGGGTGAAATGAAAAAAAAAAAAATGCTCTGATGGTAAAATTAGCGGTGGAAATAGACCAAACAATACAGGCAAAGCAGTAAACAGAATTTCAACACACCTGTCAAAGATTTTACGCTTCTGTTCGCTGAATATCCTAACAATCACAAACACAGGCTTTGCAGGACTCCCCTCCACAGGCATGTTTCTTCTACAAGTCTTTATCGAAAGTGAAAGGGGCGATTTGATTGGTTTTCGGCGTCATGTGACCTTTTCTGTTGGCGGGAGTTTGATTTCAATTTTTTTTTTCAAGCGGCGTTTCCGAGAACCAACTAATTAAATTGGTGTGGCCTAATTATGAAAGAGGATTCAAAACGAGATTTCAATTTCTTGTTTCAATGACTTGTGTAAGTTTGCTGTATGGTTTACATTTAAAAATGGTATGGTTTTAATTCTGATTAATTCTATTACAAGTTTATTAAAAGTTTAAATGAAAACTTAGTTATACAGTGGTGCTTGAAAGTTTGTGAACCCTTTAGAATTTTCTATATTTCGGCATAAATATGACCTAAAACATCATCAGATTTTCACACAAGTCCTAAAAGTCGATAAAGAGAACCCAGTTAAACAAATGAGACAAAAATATTATACTTGGTCATTTATTTATTAAGGAAAATGATCCAATATTACATATCTGTGAGTGGCAAAAGTATGTGAACCTTTGCTTTCAGTATCTGGTGTGACTCCCTTGTGCAGCAATAACGGCAACTAAACGTTTCCGGTAACTGCTGATCAGTCCTGCACACCGGCTTGGAGGAATTTTAGCCCATTCCTCCGTACAGAACAGCTTCAGCTCTGGGATGTTGGTGGGTTTCCTCACATGAACTGCTCGCTTCAGGTCCTTCCACAACATTTCAATTGGGTTAAGGTCAGGACTTCGACTTGGCCATTCCAAAACATTAACTTTATTCTTCTTTAACCATTCTTTGGTAGAACGACTTGTGTGCTTAGGGTCGTTGTCTTGCTGCATGACCCACCTTCTCTTGAGATTCAGTTCATGGACAGATGTTGTGACATTTTCCTTTAGAATTGGCTGGTATAATTCAGAATTCATTGTTCCATCAATGATGGCAAGCCGTCCTGGCCCAGATGCAGCAAAACAGGCCCAAACCATGATACTACCACCACCATGTTTCACAGATGGGATAAGGTTCTTATGCTGGAATGCAGTGTCTTCCTTTCTCCAAACATAACACTTTTCTCATTTAAACCAGAAAGTTCTATTTTGGTCTCATCCGTCCACAAAACATTTTTCCAATAGCCTTCTGGCTTGTCCACGTGATCTTTAGCAAACTGCAGATGAGCAGCAATGTTCTTTTGAGGAGCAGTGGCTTTCTCCTTGCAACCCTGCCATGCAAACCATTGTTGTTCAGTGTTCTCCTGATGGTGGACTCATGAACATTAACATTAGCCAATGTGAGAGAGGCCTTCAGTTGCTTAGAAGTTACCCTGGGGTCCTTTGTGACCTTGCCGACTATTACACGCCTTGCTTTTGTTGTGATCTTTGTTGGTCAACCACTCCTGGGGAGGGTAACAATGGTCTTGAATTTCCTCCATTTGTACACAATCTGTCTGACTGTGGATTGGTGGAGTCCAAACTCTTTAGAGATGGTTTTGTGACCTTTTCCAGCCTGATGAGCATCAACAACGCTTTTTCTGAGGTCCTCAGAAATCTCCTTTGTTCGTGCCATGATACACTTCCACAAACATGTGTTGTGAAGATCAGACTTTGATAGATCCCTGTTCTTTAAATAAAACAGGGTGCCCACTCACACCTGATTGTCATCCCGTTGATTGAAAACACCTGACTCTAATTTCACCTTCAAATGAACTGCTCATCCTAGAGGTTCACATACTTTTGCTGCTCACAGATATGTAATATTGGATCATTTTCCTCAATAAATAAATGACCAAGTATAATATTTTTGTTTAACTGGTTTCTCTTTATCTACTTTTAGGACTTGTGTGAAAATGTGATGATGTTTTGGGTCATATTTATGCAGAAATATAGAAAATTCTAAAGGGTTCACAAACTTTCAAGCACCACTGTATTGTTTTTTACGTGTTGTATTACATGTACATTTGTACTTGCTAGACACACAAACCACCCACATGCTATACTTTTGTTTAAATTTAGCTTGTTGATTTAATCATTTATCAATGAAATACAATAAACTAGTTCATAAATTTTATTGCATGTAATACAACAGTATTAAGAACATCATGCATGCACGTTGCTATGCAACAGCTCAGCAACTGTCAGTATATCTTGCCACCTCAATATTAAGACCACCTTAATATTAAGACCACTTCGACCTGGTCCCAGTGGTGGTCTTAATATCGAGGTTTCACTGTATTTCACAATAAATGATGGCAATTAAAACAAAACGACCTGCAACTCGTGCTCTGTGGAAATATCAAGAGGAGCTACTATCTTGCTAGCATCTTGCGAAAATACAAGCGACCTGATGATGGATCTCCTAGCATTTAAATAGTATCTTGAAGAAAGAGTGTAAAGATGACCTGAGCAAGCAGAGCAGTATCACCGAGCGTGGCCATTAAAAAAGGAGCACAGTCGGGCTCACGCAAAGGTATTTGCAAGCATGAAGCAGTTAAGTGACTGCATAAAAAAACCTGTCATGCCTGAGAACACCGTTCTGCTCTTGAATTAAGGTGCAATTCAAGGAACGATGTTCTTAGTTTGCCCTGTGCGGTCAGGTTGGACATCCTTGCACTTTCTACGAATGCTATAAATAAAATGTGATAACATCTTAGACATGAAACTCAGCATGAGATAACAGCCTAGGCAGCAAGCAACGTAAACTGAGCTAAATAAATGTTTTCATTAAGTAAGTTACTTATTTTATTATCAGAAAACATCTCAGTCTGAAAAATGAGATATCGATGCAGCCCGAATAATAATAATAATAATAATAAAACGGAGCTTTCTGCAAAAGGTTTTTCATTTATTTTGTTGCAGACGGACAAATGCGCTTCGATTTACGACAGCAAGCAGTATGTGGAGGCCAATGAAATCGAACCATCTCCGGTACGTACAGTCATCCAGCACACACATTTTGAAATCCAGTGAAGCCCCATGTTACATTATTAGCAGTAACTTAAGATGGAAAGCAGCTTAAGATGAAGTACTTGTGCGCTATCACTGTCTCTCAGATAGGAAATGGATTTTGAGTAAAGAGGAAACGTGCCACGGCTAATCCAGCAGTGTCATGCCTGAGCGTATTTAGATTACGTCCTTTCCTCCGGTTATGTTGCATTGCATTGTCTTGTACGATCTCGTACATTCATACAGTATTTGACATGTCAAAGGGTGATTCATTATTTTAATTTGAGTCGCTTTCAAATAGCGCTGAACGTTGGTTTAAATATCTGGCTTGTTCTCTGACAGCGCTTGATCTTATGATATGTTCCTCTGTAGCCTCAGAGCACAGTGAAAGCTCTTTATGATTACCGAGCCATGCGGCCAGATGAGCTCAGCTTCTGCAAAGGCGCGCTGATCTACAACGTTTACAAAGAGAGCAGTGGATGGTGAGACCCTCCAGTTTTGTTTTTTTTTGTAATGAGAGAGAATTCAGTTGATTTTTGTTTCTTTATAATGTTTAACAAAAGACATTGTCACAACACAGCTTTACAGAAATCCAGCTCTAGATACAGAGCCGTAACGAGCAAGCCAGAGGCAACAGTGGCAAGGAAAAACCTGCTGAGATAGAATCAGGAAGCAACAGACTGAAAAAGGGAACTCGTACTCTTCTGGGTGAAACCTGATAGTAAGACTGATAAATGCTGTATGCGTAGGTGTATACCCTCACGGAGCATTTATTAAGATCACCTGTACATTTATCTAATCAGCCAATCGTGTAGCAGCAGGGCAACGCTTAAAATTATGCAGATCCAGGCCGTCACCTGTGGGTAACGTTCACATCAACCATCAGAATGGGCAAAAATGTGATCTCATGATCGTTGGTGACAGACGGGCTGGTTTGAGTACTGTATTTCTATAACTGCTGATCTCCTGGGATGTTCATGCACAACAGGCTCTAGTGTTTACTTAGAACGGTGCAATAAACCAGTCAACTTCCAGCGAGCAGCAGTTCTGCGGATGAAAACACCTTATTGAGGAGAAAGGTCGATGGAGAATGGCCACACTGATTCGAGCTGACACAAAGGCTACAGTAACTCAGATGACCACTCTGTACAACTACCCGGTATTAGTATATCCACATTCACTGGATATGAGCAGTCGCGCGCTCTGATTGGCTACTCTACTACTAGGCTATCAGCTCATATACCGTGAGTAGAGAAAAACAAAAATGGCGGCGCGTTTTGCGGAACCAACGGAGGACGAAATAAAAACTCTACTCGAAAACAAAATCCCAACAAATACAAAAAAGCAAAATATGGAATGAAAGTATTTGATAGTAAGAACGAATCTTGGGGCGGCACGGTGGTGTAGTGGTTAACGCTGTCGCCTCACAGCAAGAAGGTCCGGGTTCGAGCCCCGTGGCCGGCGAGGGCCTTTCTGTGTGGAGTTTGCATGTTGTCCGTGTGGGTTTCCTCCGGGTGCTCCGGTTTCTCCCACGGTCCAAAGACATGCAGGTTAGGTTAACTGGTGGCTCTAAATTGACCGTAGGTGTGAATGTGAGTGTGAATGGTTGTCTGTGTGTCAGCCCTGTGATGACCTGGCGACTTGTCCAGGGTGTACCCCGCCTTTCGCCCGTAGTCAGCTGGGATAGGCTCCAGCTTGCCTGCGACCCTGTAGAACAGGATAAAGCGGCTACAGATAATGAGATGAGATGAGATTTTGTCGGACGTTTTGTATAAAGATTTTATTTATCGGATTTCCTAAAAATAAAAATGCTCTGTTTCTCAACATCCAGTGAATGTGGAGACAATAAAAGTTATTCCACTCAATCTCATGACTTTGAGCCGACTCAGCACTACGCGCCTCGTTGGGTAACCGCTCATGTATGACTCGATTGCGTGGAATAACAGTTACTTAAAACTATTATATACAATATGCATACTATACAATACCTATATTACACACAATGTTTAAAATATCTGTATGATGCAATGTCTATCTATAACAAACACTGTTTATATAAAATGGCAGCATGGTGGCGTAGTGGTTAGCGCTGTCGCCTCACAGCAAGAAGGTTCTGGGTTCAAACCCAGCGGCCGACAAGGGCCTTTCTGTTACCCCTTTTCCACCAAAGCAGTTCCAGGGCTGGTTCGGGGCCAGTGCTTAGTTTGGAACCGGGTTTTCTGTTTCCACTGACAAAGAACTGGCTCTGGGCCAGAAAAACCGGTTCCAGGGTAGCACCAGCTCTTTGCTGGGCTAGAGGAAAGAACTGCTTACGTCAGCGGGGGGGCGGAGTTGTTAAGACCAACAACAATAGCAAGACCGCGAGAGGGCGCCATTTTTAAATAAGCGACGAGATATCATGAATGCAGTAAAGCAGCAGTCATCCATTATTGTTGTTGCTGCTTCTTCTTCTTCTCCGTGTTGTTGTTGATTTGATGTTCATGCCAAGGTTTATGCAAACGCAGCGACGTAACTGACGTATACAGTGATGTAATGATGTGGCTCCCCTTAGCACCTCGAGCTATGGAAAAGCAAACTGGTTCTCAGCTGGTTCGCAAGTTGAACGAGTTGTGAACCAGCACCAGCACTGGGCCCGAACCAGCCCTGGAACTGATTTGGTGGAAAAGGGGTATGTGTGGAGTTTGCATGTTCTCCCCGTGTCCGCGTGGGTTTCCTCCGGGTGCTCCGGTTTCCCCCACAGTCCAAAGACATGCAGGTTAGGTTAACTGGTGACTCTAAATTGACCGTAGGTGTGAATGTGAGTGTGAATGGTTGTCTGTGTCTATGTGTCAGCCCTGTGATGACCTGGCGACTTGTCCAGGGTGTACCCCGCCTTTCGCCCATAGTCAGCTGGGATAGGCTCCAGCTTGCCTGCGACCCTGTAGAACAGGGTTCCTACGAAAGCGCTCTGTGAGTGAGATGTTAAAAAGAGATGGGCATAAGATGCTACAATCAACTTCAGGTTTTTATAGTATTCAGGTGAGATTCAAAAAGTTTTTGTGGCATGCAAAGTAATCTTTCACTTCCGCTAAATGTCTATATGTATGCTAGGTATTGTCTATAATTAGCTTTTTTGTTTTAGGTGCGGATGTAAAATGAATTTAAAATGAGAAGTTCTTAAAAGTCTCTCTCTCTCTCTCTCTCTCAGGTGGAAAGGTGATTATGGAGGGAAAGTGCATCTCTATTTTCCATCAAACTATGTCGAAGAGGTTGCAAACTCTGCCGTTGCTGAGCAGAAAGACCTGGTAAGAAAAGGCCTGTCTCATTTTCATGCAAGAGCTTGCGCTTTATTCCACTGTATATTGTAACACTTCTGTCTTATCTAATAGGAAGCTGGGGTGCACTGCAAAAAACTGAATTTGAGGAGAAAATTCCTTAATACGAGTGAAATTATCTTGCTGCATGGACAGATAATTTTACTTGACATCTTGGAATAAGTTGGTTACCATCTCGAACTAGTTTTAATAATCTCAGAGTTGGTGTCTTGTATTGTTCTAATCGGAAATGCTAGATCGTTTCAACGATATTCAAGATATTCTAACTTGTTAAGATATCATTTTTGCAGTGTAGAAGGATACAAGACACCAACTCTGAGATTATTAAAACTAGCTCTAGGTCGTAACCAACTTATTCCAAGATGTCTTGTCAAGTAAAATTATCTGTCCATGCAGCAAGATAATTTCACTAGTATGAACGAATTTTCTCCTCAAATTCAGATTTTTTGCAGTGTGCCAGGCAGTAAAACACTGCCAAATTTGTTTAAATAATCAGGGAGTATGCAGGTTAAGTCAAAAGGGAAGAAAAAAAAAAGAAAAGAAACCTAGAAATGCACAAGAACACGTATAAACTTCAAGTATCACATGAATCCTTCGTTTCAATGGTTAACTAGTGGAGTGTACTTATCTGTAATCTAGGAGACACTTAAGAATGTTTAGTCCTGAATTATAGGCAAGAATTAAATTATTACCAGCACACACCACATCACACAATGAAAAGAGCCCAAATAACAATTCACAAAATCGGTCATTTGTACATTTCGTCGATGTATGGTTCTCAACCAGATCAGTCCAACACCCACAATCACAGTTCAGTTCCCACGTATTATTCCAATCACAGAATACCCACACTGCAGTTCAGCTCTGTTCAAACCCAGCAATGCAGTTCCCCAGTTTGCAACCTCTTCCCGTAATTTTATCAGAAATAAACAAAAAAGGACAGCTTTAAACAAAATATCCAAACGTTTAGTCCGGTCAGTCAGTTCTGTTTCGCTACTCACAACTCCGACAATCTCACAAACAATCGTGAATTCGTCATAACAGCTCCGGTTCCAGTTATCGCCGTGCTCTTCCACTTCTGTCGGTTTTGTCACCGGCTGATGATTGTGGTTAACAAGGAAGATATGTGATCCGGAACAAAGTTTTGAAGACGCTAGAGAAGGGGATCCACCTTTACACAGTGAAATTAGCGGCTCGTAACACTTCCGTTTTTTCCTGCTCTAGACAAGCGACGAGAAATAAGTCGACCTTCTTTCCTCCTCATTTTCAACAAGTGGTTTGTCGGTTCCTTTCTCCTGTTGACGACCGTAGAAGAGTCCTTTGGTTTTAACATACGGTACGACTACGGATATTTTTGCTAGAAAGAAAACGTGTAAGCACACAGCAACGGGAACTCGTGCGGAGTAGCAGACAGACACATTACAGCACGCGCCAACATATTTAAGAAGAAGAAGAAGAAACCTTTATTTGTCACATGCACAGTGAAATTCATCCTCTGCATTTAACCCATCTGAAGCAGCGAACACACACCCAGAGCAGTGGACAGCCACACTAGAGTGCCTGGGGAGCAGTCAGGGGTCAGGTACCATGCTCAAGGGCACTTCAGCCCAAGGCCGCCCCACGTTAACCTAACTGCATGTCTTTGGACTGTGGGGGGAAACCGGAGCACCCGGAGGAAACCCACGGGGAGAACATGCAAACTCCACATAGAAAGGCCCTCGCCGGCCGCTGGGTTCGAACCCGGAACCTTCTTGCTGTGAGGCGACAGTGCTAACCACTACACCAGTGTTTCCCAACCTTTCTTGAGCCATGGCACATATTTTACATACGGCACACCACCAAACAAAAATGTCACAAAACGTATGTATCATGAAGTACAATGATAATCTAGTCTCAACTTACTCACAATTTACTTACTCAGTGTGAAACGTGGGCCTGTTTAGTTGAACACAAAGCTGATATACTTGCAGGAATTGAAGAAAGATACACACGAAGATCTTCCTCAATAGCTCTGAGTCACTCTCCTTTTTTAGTTTTTATAGCAGTCATGCTTGAAAAGCACAGCTCGCATAGATAGGTTGTGGAAAATCACCTTTTTTGCTTTCTTCTGACCTCTACTCATACTAGGGCCTTCATCTGGGTCAGAATTCTCTCCAGGACCCAGTTTGGATTATGTACTTTTTCTTTTCAAATATTTATCCCTCGCTTTCACCACTTTCACACCTGAAGCATTACTAAATCTATTGTTTGAATGGCAACAGGCAGATACACAGGTTAATTAGCTACCTGCTGCCATGTAGTGTAAGAGTATTTAATTGTTCTGCCGGTCACTATACGTCGCTAGCATAGACGAACGAAGACAAATTATTTGCAGTAAATAAATAATTTTTGGAACAATTAAGTGAAATTAGATAATTTCCCACGGTACACCTGATGATCTCTCACGGCACACGAATGTGCCACGGCACAGTGGTTGGGAATCACTGCACTACACCACCGTCATATAACATCAGACGCTCTGTCGAAACAAACGCAAGCCGGATTTGAACCACGGATGGCCATCGTAAGCCATCTACAGTCCTCCGCTCTTCCAACTGAGCTATCGAAGGGTACAAATGGGATCACGTCATTTCCAAGAGAAAAAAAGGGAGCAGGCCTGTTACATCTCCATGCCGAGTCAAACCTGTGGCATGGCATTGTCACAATGTGATTGGCAAATTAAAACATGGGTTGGACATGACATTAGAATGCGTACGACAATATAAACGGTAGAGGAAAACAGAAAAAGATATATTGCATCGCTACAATATGTGATTAAAAAAAGTCATTTAAATTCGTATTTTATAAACAATTTTGCTTCTTTTTTTTCAGGCTGATGAAGATAATCCATTGGGTGACTTGTGTCAAGGTGTCGTGGATATTTCCAAGTGCAACGTTGGTAAGAGTTTCTTTAATACTCTTTACCCCTTAAAGCAGTTGCTACAGCCACGCTTGTCTGTGTATATACTGTTCACCCTTAGAACATATTTACAAGAAAAAAAAGTCGTCAAATGCCGTCATTATGGTGCATACACGCCGGCGTCATATGTTGTCATTATGGGATATACACGGGGTCGTCATTAAGGGGTAAAGAGCTAACGAAAAGTGAAGAGAAAAAGAATCATTTTGTGTTTTTAGAGTTTAGTGCAAAAGTTTGCAAAGGCTTTCCTAGGTTTTACAGTTGTTATCAAGGTCTCATCTCATTATCTCTAGCCGCTTTATCCTGTTCTACAGGGTTGCAGGCAAGCTGGAGCCTATCCCAGCTGACTACGGGCGAAAGGCGGGGTACACCCTGGACAAGTCGCCAGGTCATCACAGGGCTGACACATAGACACAGACAACCATTCACACTCACATTCACACCTACGGTCAATTTAGAGCCACCAGTTAACCTAACCTGCATGTCTTTGGACTGTGGGGGAAACCGGAGCACCCGGAGGAAACCCACGCGGACACGGGGAGAACATGCAAACTCCACACAGAAAGGCCCTCGCCGGCCCCGGGGGCTCGAACCCAGGACCTTCTTGCTGTGAGGCGACAGCGCTAACCACTACACCACCGTGCCGCCCTATAAAGATAACTGTTTGCTCAATTTCTGTAATATTTACGTGATTTTATTTTATTTTTTCTTCACTCAGTAACTGGAAACCGGGAGGGGGGTGTAAACATTTGCACTCAACTATAAATTACCTCGGTACATTCACACTGCGCTGGTGTGTTGTGCTAATTTAACACCATCTTCCTGTCATTGCCCTCAGTGCGTTCAGCCAAACACGGCAAGCCTGTGGTGGTGACGCTGCAGAATAAAGACAGTAAAGAGAACACAATGCCATTCCACTTGGCCACAGAGACCACGGAGGAGCTGTACGAATGGTACCAGGTGGCCTGGGACATCACTCAGAGAGAGGGAACCCGTGAGTTTGAGGTAATAATAAGGCCAAACAAAATAATATGTGTTTCCGGTTACCTGACCGACCCTGTAAAAACACTGTGACCCTTCAACTGTTTATGACCACGATAAACAAACTATTTCTCGCACCCGACCCTACCTGCTTCAAAGCCAAATTTCGTAGGCATTTCTAGACAGGGGTCACCGTTAGATGCAACCGAATACATAGCTGAACAATGCTGCGTATTCTTGCTAGTGTTACAATGATGATTATCTTAGATTTTTAAGTAGAAAAACCGGCCACCCTTGTGTTCACGCCTCGACGGGTCGGATGTAAATGACTGCTTGCACATGCGCAGTATATTTCATCGATTCCTCGGGTGCCTATAAAATAGAGGTTCGCCTCGGAACAAAAAGCGACACAGTGGACAGAAATGTTTGCTTGTCAAATCAGCCTATTGCAATGCAAAAGATATTCACAATTAAAAATATTTCCAAATGAAGAACTATAGAGTGACTACAACATTGTTTCCTACAACAAATCACACAGTTCTGACATTCTGGGATCAGTTGCAAACGTTTAACGAGTATTTTGCAAAAAAAGTTTTCAAAGGAAACTTCTCACTTTTTCCTACCTACCCTAGAACATTTGTCGTAAACTTTTGGGATAAACAAATTTTTTTTCCCCTACCTACCTACCCTGTTTTGAAAACCCAGGAAACAGGAAACACATATATATTATTTTGTTTGGCCTAAGAATAATAGTCATTCCACATTGTCCAAAAATATGTATAAGAATAAAGCCATGAGATCATTAGTATTCAGCCATTATTTTCTGCATACAGCAAAAGCAGCAGGAGAAGGTGGAGATCAGAGATGAGGTGGCCAAAGAAATGTCTGATCTGGTGGTGTATTGTCAGCCACGCAGCAAAGACAAGGATCGATTTGGTACGTTTCAATTTGTCACTCATTTTTATTGGAATTGGCTTGTGTGACAGGAAACTTCATGTCGCTAGGAAATTACAAGCTAACTGAATTTGTGTCTCTGCGCGTCCTGTCAGACAATTACAGCTATAAAGAGGTCCGTTCCTTTGTGGAGAATAAGGTTCCCAGCAAGAGCAAGTCAAGAGAGTTCCTGAAGTATAACCGCAAATCCCTGAGCCGCATCTACCCCAAAGGCCAACGGGTGGATTCCTCCAACTACGACCCCTATTTTCTATGGATGTGCGGCTGCCAAATGGTAGCGCTCAACTTCCAAACCTCTGGTGGGTGAAACTGGAAAAGCATGGCGTGCGTTTCTGAAATGTGACGTGTTTTTGAAATCTTTTGAGTTAGTCTTTGAATTTATAACATTGCTAAATAATTTTCGCCAGCTTGATTGTTGTTTATTATGTTTGAAAGCCTGTATATAGGGGTGTTCACACGGCAACTTTTACTCCGGTGTAGCACCGGGGCTGCCCCGGTAGAGTGTTCACACGGTACAAAGTTATACCGGTGTAGCCCCTGAAAGCTGCTTAAACCGGTGCAAATCTAACCCTGCTCGGGAGGTGGTTTAAGAAATTTACTCCGGAGTAAATGCTAGTTTGCGGGGCAGCACCGATATAAAATGGGCCGTCTGAACGCTACAGGGGTAGACTCGCTACGCGTAAGGAGAGTTGATTACATACGAGCGTTGCATAATTTGCATCCTGGTATTTTGCGCTTCCAAAATGGCGAATATCAACAACAACAGAACTACGTGTCTTCCAGTGTTGCCAGATTGGGCAGTTTTAAGTGCATTTTGGCGGATGTGAACATATTTTGGGCTGGAAACCGTCAGCAGTATCTGGCAACACTGGTGTCTTCATCCACGTTGTTTTCCCGGCGCTTGGTGATGCCATGACAACTGGGAAAAGGAAGTACATTTTCACGCATGCGCATATTTCATTTCCGCATTATTACTATCGCTAATGATAGGAAATGATAGTAATAAAAGGAAATGATATCAAAACTTTATTACTATCAAAGGAAATGATAGTAATAAAGTTTTTGCTACTATTGCACGGTCGCAGAAACTGCCGTGTGACCGCAAGTGGGGCTGCACCGGTGCTAACACGCTTCTCTCTAGTAAGCGGGTTTGTGATGTGTGAACGCTGCGCAAAATTTACACCGGTGTAAGATATATCGCAACAAAATACATCGGTGCAGCATCGATGCAAATATGTGCCGTGTGAACACCCATATATGAAAGCTGGGGTCAGGTGTTAAAAATTGGTCTGCTTTCTGTTCAGATAAGTTTACTCAGCTGAACAGCGCCCTCTTTAGTCTGAATGGAGGCACAGGATATGTACTGCAGCCTGAGCTCATGCGCGCAGCCACGTACGACCCTCAGCAGGAGAAGAACACCGTCAAATTCACCCTCTCTGTCAGGGTAGGACTACGAGCTATTCTATATCTGTGATACCCTTTTTTTTTTTTTTTAACATACTTGCCTTCCTACACACACTCAATGGCCACTTTATTTTTTTTTGTCATTTACTTTTTATTGGTTTTTGATTTTGTATGTAAATGAACAAACAAACAATCAATCAACATGAAGACCTATAGACAAATACAGAAAATATCCAGGGAAAAGTAAAAGCGTACAAAAGGGGATTGGAAAACACCTTCGTTCATGAAGGTGGAAAGAAAAAAAAAAAAGGACAAAGAAATGAAAAAGCATGAAAGTATTCTAATAGTCCAATCTGAGATTACCTGAAGTCTGGTCTTATGGTAGAGACGTATGTAATCCATTTTTGCCAATTTTCAATAAATACCTCTTTTTGTGTTCTTAGATTGAAAGTAATTCTTTCCATTACAAAGATGCTGTACACAATATCAATCCATTCATCTACACTAGGTGCCTCCCTCTTCAGCCATTTCTTCGTTATTGATTTCTTCCAGGCCACCAGTAATATTCTCAGTAGATATTTATCTTTGTTCCTCCACTCCAGTTCCTCTAGATCCACCAAGTATAACACATTGAAACAAAAAGTTATTTTTGTTGAAAACACAGTCTCTACAATTTGATGTACGCGCAACCAAAATGGGGTCACAATAGCAGAGATGCCTACTAGTACGGATTGGCCGTATTTCGTACGGAAAAGTTACGTAAATACGATGTTACGGCAAACGGTGTTATTCTGTACGGAATTATTATAAAGTCTTAAATTCCAGTGAGTTGTTTTTAAATGTCCAAGCGACTTTTTCGATCCATGCGCGATTCACGGCTATTTATTTTTACGACAACCGCACATGCTGTGCGTGACGTGCGCAGATACCGCGCATGCTGTGCGTGACGTGCGCAGATACCGCGCATGCTGTGCGTGACGTGCGCAGATACCGCGCATGCTGTGCGTGACGTGCGCAGATACCGCGCATGCTGTGCGTGACGTGCGCAGATACCGCGCATGCTGTGCGTGACGTGCGCAGATACCGCGCATGCTGTGCGTGACGTGCGCAGATACCGCGCATGCTGTGCGTGACGTGCGCAGATACCGCGCATGCTGTGCGTGACGTGCGCAGATTCCGCGCATGCTGTGCGTGACGTGCGCAGATTCCGCGCATGCTGTGCGTGACGTGCGCAGATTCCGCGCATGCTGTGCGTGACGTGCGCAGATACCGCGCATGCTGTGCGTGACGTGCGCAGATACCGCGCATGCTGTGCGTGACGTGCGCAGATACCGCGCATGCTGTGCGTGACGTGCGCAGATACCGCGCATGCTGTGCGTGACGTGCGCAGATTCCGCGCATGCTGTGCGTGACGTGCGCAGATTCCGCGCATGCTGTGCGTGACGTGCGCAGATTCCGCGCATGCTGTGCGTGACGTGCGCAGATTCCGCGCATGCTGTGCGTGACGTGCGCAGATTCCGCGCATGCTGTGCGTGACGTGCGCAGATTCCGCGCATGCTGTGCGTGACGTGCGCAGATACCGCACATTTGTTCATGCTATTTTCACTCGACATCACACACGCATGGTGCTGCTTCTCAATAGTGGAAATGAAACGCTCAGTATCGGGACAAGTGAAACACAGGTCTCAGGTGTTCCTCCCACGATATACGGTAGAATGGCCGTGCATTACACCCAGTCAAAAGGGCAATGGATACGCGCACTGCAAACTGTGTAGAACTGACATTAACATCACTCATGGTGGTCGCGATGACTGCACGCGGCATGTCAACTCCAAAAAACGTGTGGAGTATGCTGAAATGGCTAGTCAGGCGGCAAGTAAATCTGGGGGTATCCAGCAGTTTTTTACGAAATCTGTGGATGAAAAGACACGGAACGTGACCCGTGCTGAAGCGGTGATGGTTGACCTGTGCTTGGAGTTGAACTTGCCAATTAGTGCCATGAAATGTGAGTTAAACTTGTTCAGTTTCTTTTTACGTGTCTGATTTTTATTCACTGAAATATCAAACACTGGCTGTACTTCTTTAATTCAAAGTCTTTTCAGTGTTGCAAGTGCAAATGTACATATAGTATGATCAAAAACAGAATTTTATGATTAGTGCTGTTGGGATTGTGGCAAAAAATTGATCATTCCACTGTTTTAAATACAATTATAAATGTCATTTTATTCAGTGTCTCTTCTGAAGCATTATGCTGAAGTATTTATATATTGGGACATTAAGATAATGTCGGACTCTCTTTGGCATGAAATAAGAAATTAAAAAAAAAAAATTTATTAGAATCCGTTAACAGGTAGAACATTTTGCCAGGCAATATAATATAATACTTTTGAGGAGTTACATTCAATACCAATGATTGGTAGTCAACCGTAATGTCTGCAAACAGGGAACACTATTGTATTTAGAAAAATGTGAGAAATTGTATGCTCTAGAAATTTGTTGAGTGGAAATTCAGTTGAGATGGCTGCTCGCGTTTTGTTTATTCAATTCACACAAAACAGTACTTTTTAATAATTTAAATGTTAAACATATTGGTATATACACCTCTTTATAATGGAAATGCGCATAAATTAATGTTACTGAAAGTCATTCCAAAATACTGAAAAATGTTTTCAAGAATACTGAAATTCAAAATTTGGGGTAGGCATCTCTGCTATAGGGCAACACCAGGATATATGATAGTGATTCGCCTCTTTGCTTCCACAACATCTCCAACATTCTGTCTGATTGGAATAGGATCTCTTTTGGTATGGAGTGCAGAAATAGCGAATGAGATTTTTCCATGAATATTCTCTCCAAAGTGGAGAATTTGTTGTTTTCCAGTGGTGTTTGAAAATTTCCTTCCAGCTCTCCTGTGAGATTGTGATGTTGCCTTCAGTTTCCCATCTTGATTTTACATTAGATATATTTTCTTTGTTAAAGGAACAGTCCACCGTACTTCCATAATGAAATATGCTCTTATCTGAATTGAGACGAGCTGCTCCGTACCTCTCCGAGCTTTGCGCGACCTCCCAGTCAGTCAGACGCAGTCAGACGCGCTGTCACTCCTGTTAGCAATGTAGCTAGGCTCAGTATGGCCAATGGTATTTTTTGGGGCTGTAGTTAGATGCGACCAAACTCTTCCGCGTTTTTCCTGTTTACATAGGTTTATATGACCAGTGATATGAAACAAGTTCAGTTACACAAATTGAAACGTAGCGATTTTCTATGCTATGGAAAGTCGGCACTATAATGACAGGCGTACTAACACCTTCTGCGCGCTTCGGCAGCGCATTGATACGGAGCTCAGATATCAATGCGCTGCCGAAGCGCGCAGAAGGTGTTAGTACGCCTGTCATTATAGTGCCGACTTTCCATAGCATAGAAAATCACTACGTTTCAATTTGTGTAACTGAACTTGTTTCATATCACTGGTCATATAAACCTATGTAAACAGGAAAAACGCGGAAGAGTTTGGTCGCATCTAACTACAGCCCCAAAAATACCATTGGCCATGCTGAGCCTAGCTACATTGCTAACAGGAGTGACAGCGCGTCTGACTGACTGGGAGGTCGCGCAAAGCTCGGACAGGTACGGAGCAGCTCGTCTCAATTCAGATAAGAGCATATTTCATTATGGAAGTACGGTGGACTGTTCCTTTAAGAGATTGAAGACTTGTGTATAATTTTTTAATTATCTTCTTAAAAGGTTCATCTTTATAAGCGTTTACAAATACCTGTAGAATATCGTTTTCAGATTCATAATTTTTTATAAATGTTTTTCCTGATATAGTCTCTTATTTGTAGATATCTGAAGAGGTCCTGGTTCTGTAGACCAAAATTATCCTTGAGATCTTGGAAACTTCTAACCGTACCTTTATTTATTAGTGAATAGTATGTTGTAAGCCCTAAGGAGGTCCGTTCCTTGAATCTATGGTCGTGTTGACTTGGTGTAAATTGTGGGTCATAAGCAAACCATTTCAAGATTTCGAATGTCTTAATACATCGGTCAAAAGCTTTAATGAGTTAGTGATCCATGGATTATCTTGATCAGTAACGTATTTGTTTAATAATGGATCACCAATCAACGCAGTGACTGGAAGTCCTTTTCCCATAGTTTGTTCAATATTTTTCCATCTGGCCTTGTAACTAGGAGTACACCAGCCTATTAAAGGCCTAACAATGGCCACTTTAATAGGAACTTGTTCTTGATTCTGAGATCCTGTTCTTGGCTGCAGGAGTGGAACCCAATGTGGTCTTCTGCTGTTGCATACTGAGATGCTTTTCTGCTCACCACGGTTGTAAAGAGTGATTATACGAGTTGCTATTATCCTTCCTGGCAGCTCGAACCAATCTGGCCATTTTCCTCTGCCGACCAACAATGCGTTTCTACCCACAGAACTGTCGCTCACGCAGTGTGTTTTGTTTTTCGCACCATTCTGTATAAACTCGAGAGACCGTGGTGTGTGAAAACCTCAGGAGATCAGCAGTTTCTGAAATACTCAAACCAACACCCATGCTACAGTTAAAGAAAGTCGCACTTTGAGATCACAGTTTTTCCCGTTCGGATGTTTGAATAACGTGAACATTAACTAAAGCTCTTGATTTGTATCTGCATTGTGCTGCTGTCAAGGGATTGGCTGATTAGAGAACTGTATAAAACAGCAGGTACGTAATAAAGTGGCCAGCGAGTGTAGCTCTTCCACAGCTTTCAGTTATGTCTTGTGTATTTTATAGTTCAGTTTAGTTTCCTGATGGTTTGGTAGACAGGAAGTCATATGTACTGTAGTTTTAAAATAATGACATTATTAACAATGCTCTCGCTGCTTGTAATTAAGTTCAGTTGCATGACCCGTTCCAGTGCAAAGTACTTTTTCATGGACACTCCCTTATCATTGAAATGGCGAGTACAATCCGTCTATTCAAACATTAACTATTAGTGAAATATTTCCTGTCATACAGTATTTATTTCCTGTTGCTGCTAAGAGCTTTTTATTCTTTTCACTCGCAGACCCCAAACTATTTACATACGAGTGATTCCACGCTTATGGGTACTGAAATGGGGACATGAACTTATTTTTAAAAATTCACCTAATACCATTTCTTTTTTTTTACCATCAGGTCACAAAACATGTAATCTTTAATGAATGATGTGTTAAAAGATAACTTTAATTTTCTGAGATGTAATAAAAACATATTTATATGCCAAAGTCAGAACGTAACAGAAGTGTTGTGGACATATATATTCTCAATTTTAACAGTGTAGAATTACTTTTTGAAACATAGGAAGGTGATGTTTTAGCAAATATAATTAATAAACACGTGTAGTAGAATAAACATACACATTCTTTCAATAAGATTAACATGGTATAGCTAGATTGCAATTAATTTGTAACAGACGCGAGATGGACAATCGTAACAGAAGTAATGTAACAGACATCATTTTGGAACTCATAGGCTTGACTTTGGCATATAAATATGTTTTTATTACATCTCAGAAAATTAAAGTTATCTTTTAACATATCATTCATTAAAGATTACATGTTTTGTGACCTGATGGTAAAAAAAGAAATGGTTTTAGGTGAATAAGTTCATGTCCCCATTTCAGTACCCATAAGCGTGGAATCACTCATATGGATTCAAATTCCTTTGCCATATTTTAAACCCGTTCAGTTCCAGTGACTTGTTGACCAGAGGTACAGTCGACGTAAGGAATAAAGTATGATGGGGCATGCGGTTATTTAACAATTATTTGCCGAAGGTGAAGTGAATATCGGTGAACAATAACCGAGATGAAGTCGAGGTAATTATTCACCGATATTCACTGAGCCTGAGGCGAATAATTGTTTTAGTATAAATACACAGGTGATTTATTTTTCTAAAAATCATATTAAAAAAAGTTATTTATTTCAAACTTCAAAATTGGCATGCAAATGTAATAAAGGCGCCGTGCAGACTTGTGTCACTTATTTATGCCAAGCCACATAAAATACTTTGTTTTGAAATAGAAAAATAAATCACAATCCCACCTGACCTTTGAATAGTTTGAGACCAAACTTTGGAGCATCTTCAGTGCTTTTCGGAACAGCATTTTCTTACATAATTTGAAGTTCTTCCTCAATCACGGTGACAGCGATTGGCCGCCGTTTTGCCGAGTCGCTCGGGGTGATTATTAAGAAATAGTCCATGTTTTTCGACCAATCAGCATGTGCGATGTCCTTTAATCACCTCCGTATTTATATTAAAGAGAAATAATCGATAGTGAGGTGGTTTGATGTGAAGTTGCATGTTACCACACTGAAGCTGCTTATTTTCCAATAACGGCATTTTATTCCTCTTATACCAATATTAAGTTTTATTATTTAATAAAGAACACCACATGATTTTTATCTGTTGCGAGATGCATTTAATCTTGAGGCGGTTCATTCCTATTGCCATTTATGTTGGAGGAGCTATAAACACTCACATCCTCCTCACCAGCCTTGCTTTTATTATACGTTAATATGACAAAGAAATGCAGTTTGTTAGCAAGAAACTACAGACACTGCTGTCGTGAAGCCTCATCTCATTATCTCTAGCCGCTTATCCTGTTCTACAGGGTCGCAGGCAAGCTGGAGCCTATCCCAGCTGACTACGGGCGAAAGGCGGGGTACACCCTGGACAAGTCATCACAGGGCTGACACATAGACACAGACAACCATTCACACTCACATTCACACCTACGGTCAATTTAGAGTCACCAGTTAACCTAACCTGCATGTCTTTGGACTGTGGGGGAAACCGGAGCACCCGGAGGAAACCCACACGGACACAGAAAGGCCCTCGCCGGCCACGGGGCTCGAACCCGGACCTTCTTGCTGTGAGGCGACAGCGCTAACCACTACACCACCGTGCCGCCCCTGTCCTGAAGTCTTTCTTCCAAAAATGCTAAATAAATATCAAGAATTAAAGATTTGTATAATAACTGTAAAATGTCCGGAGTGATATCTACCACTGTGACCATATTAAAATTTTAATAAAAGGACACAGAGCCCACTTTGAGAACCACAGTAATTTTAGGTTGTGTGTATGTTTACTGTAGGTGTTAGCAGCCAGACATCTTCCCAAGACAGGCCGCAGTATCTCCAACCCCTTTGTGGAGATCGAGCTGTGTGGCCAGACCGATGACACCTTCAAGTTCAAGACCACAGTCTGCCGTAAGAAAAAGGGGGACGGATGAGTGGCAAGAGTTTAAAAAAAAGATTTCCTGAAAGACTGAAATCATGACTGTTCATAATGCGTTGTTAAACATTTTGAAGTAAATGTTGGTTGCTGTTGATGATTCACCCGAGCCTGTAAAGGTATGTGCAGCATTTCTCTCTGTGTGTGTAGATGATAACGGATTGAACCCTGTGTGGCTCGGACCTGACCGGCAGGATGCAGAGATCGTCACCTTCACCGTGTATGAACCAGAGCTAAGCTTCCTGCGCTTTGTGGTGTTTGAGGAGGACATGTTCTCAGACCCCAATTTTCTCGCTCAGGCTACCTTCCCTGTGAAGGGCATTCGCTCAGGTAAGACACGCAGGAGATATCCACACTGACAAACATGACATCTTGTTAAGAGAAAATATCTTTAATATGGGTGAATTTCAGCGTTGTAGTCGAGTCACTAAACCTCGAGTCCGAGTCCAGTCTCGAGTCCCCAGCATTCAAGTCCGAGTCATTCAAAAAAATTTCGAGTCGAGTCCAAGAACAAGACTCCAACCGCACCGTGTGACGGTGGCTGTTTTAGTGCCATTAACATTGTTCCAGAACATGGCGTATGAACAGGTGAATGTGCTTCTCTTTGTCAGGGAGTGTGAAGTATTCTGTCAGAGATGGCTGGGAGACGGATGTAAATGCAGAAGGTGTGTTTTTATTAATACAAGTGAAGACGGTAAACAATCCAGAACAGCAGGCAAAATCGTAAAACAGTGAAACAGGCAACAGGTCACGCAAAGCACAAACAGGCTAGCGTAGACTTGGCAGAATCAAAGACGAGAAACAGGAAACCAAACAAGGAAATAAAGCTCAGTAACATGTCAGCAATGCAACTCAATACTTCGCAAAGTAAGTGCGTTTTCACAGTTTTTATATAGGCGCACTGATTGTGCCTTAATCCTGTGCAGGTGCAGTCATTTATGGTGCACATGCGAGAGTCCATCTGGTGCGTGCGCTGTCCGGAGAGTCTATCTGATGCACGCGCCAAAGTGTGCAGATGTGTTCACTCGTGCATGAAATTAGTACAAAAATTAATGTAGATAAGTATCTTATGCCAAATTATTATGGCATGTTAAAAAAATAAAGAAAAAAAAAATCTGAGTCCTCGTCTTCAATTTACGAGTCCGAGTCATCAGTGCTGAAGTCCAAGTCAAGTCACGAGTCCTTAAAATTAGGGCATGAGTCGGACTTGAGTACTACAAGCCTGGTGAATGTATCTGATATTTCTTCTTAGAAGATTATTAGAACTCAAATATAAGATTATTTAGCTTACTTTTAGATGCTTTTACTCATTTCAGGCTTTAAATTCTTCTCTTGGCAGATCATTTTGCTTGTTTCTCGGATTAAATGCTTAAAATAAGCAAAATGATCTGCCAAGAGAAGAAGAAAGTTTAAAGCTTAAAATGAGTAAAAGCGTCTAAAAGTAAGTTAAACAATCATATATTTGAGTTCTAATAATCCTTCTAATAAACATAGACATATTCGTAGAAATTATTCATAGAAAAATAGATAAATTCACCCATATTAAAGAGAGTTTCTCTTAAAGGAACAGTCCACCATACTTCCATAATGAAATATGCTCTTATCTGAATTGAGACGAGCTGCTCCGTACCTCTCCGAGCTTTGCGCGACCTCCCAGTCAGTCAGACGCAGTCAGACGCGCTGTCACTCCTGTTAGCAATGGAGCTAGGCTCAGCATGGCCAATGGTATTTTTTGGGGCTGTAGTTAGATGCGACCAAACTCTTCCGCGTTTTTCCTGTTTACATAGGTTTATATGACCAGTGATATGAAACAAGTTCACTTACACAAATTGAAACGTAGCGACTTTCTATGCTATGGAAAGTCCGCACTATAATGACAGGCGTACTAACACCTTCTGCGCGCTTCGACAGCGCATTGATATCTGAGCTCCGTATCAATGCGCTGCCGAAGCGCGCAGAAGGTGTTAGTACGCCTGTCATTATAGTGCGGGCTTTCCGTAGCATAGAAAATCGCTACGTTTCAATTTGTGTAACTGAACTTGTTTCATATCACTGGTCATATAAACCTATGTAAACAGGAAAAACGTGGAAGAGTTTGGTCGCATCTAACTACAGCCCCAAAAAATACCATTGGCCATACTGAGCCTAGCTACATTGCTAACAGGAGTGACAGCGCGTCTGACTGCGTCTGACTGACTGGGAGGTCGTGCAAAGCTCGGAGAGGTACGGAGCAGCTCGTCTCAATTTACATAAGAGCATATTTCATTATGGAAGTATGGTGGACTGTTCCTTTAACAAGAGATCATTTTTTGCAGTCCATAAACTACCACTGGTCCAAAAAACCGCAACCAGTTTAAACTGTAGAGGAGGATGAGCGCTTTAGCTGCAAATGAAAACACATGTCAGGGTTTCCGCGGAGTCTTAAAAAGTCTAAAATTTGATAATCCTAATTTAAGGCCTTAAAAAGTCTAAAATACGAGCATATTTTGCATTGTAGGTCTTAAATGTAATTTTGTGAAGTCTTAAATCCTTGCGTCCGTTTACCCCATTCGCTTTTTTTTTTTTGTTAAATGCGTTGGTGATATTCATAATTAGTCATATAGGCTAGGCCTACTTAGTGTCAGTAGGCTACGCTGCAAACTACAAATGAGACACAGTGGAATCCGGCGTCTAGCCCGGTTGGCATGGTGATGCACAGGGCATGGCACGCGCGCATTTAGACAGTAGAGCCTAAAAGAAGCGAGGGAGATTGTCACGGTTTGTAGCAAAATGGGCAAATGCAAGTTTAACGACTGCTGGCTTGAACGCAATGATTTCGTAGACTGGTTAAAACGCGTACCAAACAATCCGTTTGAGGCGTACTGCACATTGTGCAAAAGAACACTCAAACTCAGCACCCTGGGTGTAAAGGCACTGGAATCGCACGCGAAAGCGGAGAAGCACCAGGCTGCCCATAAAAGTCTGCAACATTCGCATGCCATCACTCAATTTTGTTCACCGTTGTCAGGTCCAAGCACATCTCGAGACGGTGTATCAGCTAACTCCGTGCGAACTGTAACGTTACAACACACAAACCGTATGGAATTGAATGCCTCATCCTCAAGTGATTTGTGGGATGTCTTTGGCTCCACTGCAACTTAGTTCCTCATTAATGCAAGAGCGCACAATGATAATAAATTTTGTTATTTTGAAAGTAATTCAGGCTCTCCCAATTTTCTTTCTTTTTTTTTTGTGCGGCATAAGTCTTAAATTTAACCTGTTATGGTCTTTAAAAAGGTCTTAAATTGAACTTGTTCAAGCCTGCAGAAACCCTGGCATGTGAAATGGCGAGTTCCATCAACCAGTGAACAGACGAGAACAATAATCAACATTTTCTTCACCTTTTACCATTATTGTATGGTAATTGCTGAGTTGATACAGCCTGTAATGATTTTCTGGGTAATGTAAAATCTATCTAGCAAACAAAATGCATTTTGATTAAATGATACAAAACAAACAAAAAACCATCATCTGTCATCAGTATGTAGAATCATTATTCTCAGCACATACTTACATAGAAGTGACAATATTACTTCTCTCATCTCCTTTATCTCTTTTTGCTCCATTAAATAAAATAATTTTTGTTTTAGATCTAATATAATGCCATGTTGTGTTGTCCAGGTAAAAAAAAATGTCCTGTTTAAGGGTCTCACTTCTGAAGTGAGGAGAAATGAAATCAGTTAAAGCAGAAAATTTTCCCATGCCATAGCATATAGTGGCGCTTGAAAGTTTGTGAACCCTTTAGAATTTTCTATATTTCTGCATAAAAATGACCTAAAACATCATCAGATTTTCACACAAGTCCTAAAAGTAGGTAAAGAGAACCCAGTTAAACAAATGAGACAAAAATATTATACTTGGTCATTTATTTATTGAGGAAAATGATCCAATATTACATATCTGTGAGTGGCAAAAGTATGTGAACCTCTAGGATTAATAGTTAATTTGAAGGTGAAATTAGAGTCAGGTGTTTTCAATCAATGGGATGACAATCAGGTGCGAGTGGGCACCCTGTTTTATTTAAAGAACAGGGCTCTATCAAAGTCTGATCTTCACAACACATGTTTGTGGAAGTGTATAATAGTACGAACAAAGGAGATTTCTGAGGACCTCAGAAACAGCATTGTTGATGCTCATCAGGCTGGAAAAGGTTACAAAACCATCTCTAAAGAGTTTGGACTCCGCCAATCCACAGTCAGACAGATTGTGTACAAATGCAGGAAATTTAAGACCATTGTTACCCTCCCCAGGAGTGGTCAACCAACAAAGATCACTCCAAGAGCAAGGCGTGTAATAGTCGGCGAGGTCACAAAGGACCCCAGGGTAACTTCTAAGCAACTGAAGGCCTCTCTCACGTTGGTTAATATTAATGTTCATGAGTCCACCATCAGGAGAACACTGAACAACAATGGTGTGCATGGCAGGCTTGCAAGGAGAAAGCCACTGCTCTCCAAAAAGAACATTGCTGCTCATCTGCAGTTTGCTAAATATCACGTGGACAAGCCAGACAGCTATTGGAAAAATATTTTGTGAAGGATGAGACCAAAATAGAACATTTTGGTTGAAATGAGAAGCCTCATGTTTGGAGAAAGGAAAACACTGCATTCCAGCATAAGAACCTTATCCCATCTGTGAAACCAGTATCATGGTTTGGGCCTGTTTTGCTGCATCTGGGCCAGGACGGCTTGCCATCATTGATGGAACAATGAATTCTGAATTATACCAGTGAATTCTAAAGGGAAATGTCAGGACATCTGTCCATGAACTGAATCTCAAGAGAAGGTGGGTCATGCAGCAAGACAACGACCCTAAGCACACAAGTTGTTCTACCAAAGAATAGTTAAAGAAGAATAAAGTTAATGTTTTGGAATGGCCAAGTCAAAGTCCTGACCTTAATCCAATCGAAATGTTGTGGAAGGACCTGAAGCGAGCAGTTCATGTGAGGAAACCCACCAACATCCCAGATTTGAAGCTGTTCTGTATTGAGGAATGAGCTAAAATTCCTCCAAGCCAGTGTGCAGAACTGATCAACAGTTACCGCAAACGTTTAGTTGCCGTTATTGCTGCACAAGGGGGTCACACCAGATACTGAAAGCAAAGGTTCACATACTTTTGCCACTCACAGATATGTAATATTGGATCATTTTCCTCAATAAATAAATGACCAAGTATAATATTTTTGTCTCATTTGTTTAACTGGGTTCTCTTTATCTACTTTTAGGACTTGTGTGAAAATCTGATGTTGTTTTAGGTCATTTTTATGCAGAAATATAGAAAATTCTAAAGGGTTCACAAACTTTCAAGCACCACTGTATATAAAGCCACTGAACCATTTATAATGCAGATGAAAAAACCCTGTTTATATTTAATACATGACTGTCAAATGTAGTTTATTATCCTATTGCTTTATTAGTGGGGAAAGGAAAAGTGTATGGAATACTGGATGGCACCAATTATCATCCCGGTCATTTCTCATTTTTAACCAAACTCTACATCTTGTTTACTTTGGGTGTTTTGAAGGTTTATACAGAAGTGCTGCACCATTTAACATCCACCAAGGGTGAATTTCTGATAGGGTTGCCAAATTTTGCTGCACAAACTGAAAATATTCATAATCCCATTGATTTGGAAATGTCCATCCGTCCATCCATCCATCCATCCATCCATCCATCCATCCATCATCTGCTTATCCTGTCCTACAGAGTCGCAGGCAAGCTGGAGCCTATCCCAGCTGACTATGGGCAAGAGGCGGGGTACACCCTGGACAAGGCACCAGGTTGATTTGGAAATAAGCAATGCCATTCTTTTGTACAAGTTTCATTTAATGTAATTTTGCAGCAGCTTAAACATAGACTGCCTTTCAGATTTTTCAAGTGTAGGTCATAAACATTTTCCCAACACCCAATTATTTTTGTTTAGTGGACTGAAAGCTACTGAATTCAAATCACAGACTTCCAGTTATTAGTTTTTTTTTTTAAAATAGAACAATTAATGGGGCGGCACGGTGGTGTAGTGGTTAGCACTGTCGCCTCACAGCAAGAAGGTTCCGGGTTCGAGCCCCGTGGCCGGTGAGGGCCTTTCTGTGTGGAGCTTGCATGTTCTCCCCGTGTCCGCGTGGGTTTCCTCCGGGTGCTCCGGTTTCCCCCACAGTCCAAAGACATGCAGGTTAGGTTAACTGGTGACTCTAAATTGAGCGTAGGTGTGAATGTGAGTGTGAATGGTTGTCTGTGTCTATGTGTCAGCCCTGTGATGACCTGGCGACTTGTCCAGGGTGTACCCCGCCTTTCGCCCGTAGTCAGCTGGGATAGGCTCCAGCTTGCCTGCGACCCTGTAGAACAGGATAAAGCGGCTACAGATAATGAGATGAGATGAGAACAATTAATGAATTCAGGGCCACATGGCCCTAAATTCTCTGCCAGTTTTTCCTGCTTCACCGTGACCCAATTCGAGATACTACATCATGCATCACGTGGTGGGCTTTCCCCGTTCACGCAAGGCATTGTGGGATACAGATTTGAAACAAGAGAGAAAAATGGAGGGCGTGTGTGAATGAAACGTGAAAGACCAACTACAGTAACGGAAAGCGAGAAGAAAAGACGTTATGTTATATCCGAAGGAAAGGAAACACAGGACCAAACTAATAAATATCGGCGGTCAGCGAGCACCTCGGTGTGATCAGCTGTTTGTTTAGCGACAGAATGATGTAACCGTCAGTGCACGGTCATGCGCACACAGACTTCCTCTGTCTGCATGACTGCGCAAAGTGAGCGATTTCATGCGCATTATTTGCTCAGGAATCCCCTCAAATGAAATAACTTCCCAGCCACAGAATGGCCTGTTTTTTGAGATATTACAGAAATAAACGTATCACAATGACTAAATTTCAGAGGGAACTAAATTTCACTGATTTTATGAAATCGAAAGGCCGTCTCGCTTTAAAGTGGCTTAGGTTTAAAATTGTGATTCGATTTAAAGCAGTCTGTCCAATCTGGCAACCCAGAATTCCACAGTGCATGCTCTACCTTAATCCCTAATTGGTTTGACATACACAGTCACATGATTTGAGTTAATATACAGGTGCTGGTCATATAATTAGAATATCATGAAAAAAAGTTGATTTATTTCAGTAATTCCATTCAATAAGTGAAACTTGTATATTATATTCATTCATTACACACAGACTGATATATTTCAAGTGTTTATTTCTTTTAATTTTGATGATTATAACTGACAACTAATGAAAATCCCAAATTCAGTACCTCAGAAAATTAGAATATTGTGAAAAGGTTCAATATTGAAGACGCCTGGTGCCGCACTCTAATCAGCTAATTAACTCAAAACCCCTGCAAAGGCCTTTAAATGGTCTCTCAGTCTAGTTCTGTAGGCGACACAATCATGGCGAAGACTGCTGACTTGACAGTTGTCCAAAAGATGACCATTGACACCTTGCACAAGGAGGGCAAGACACAAAAGGTCATTGCTAAAGAGGTTGGCTGTTCACAGAGCTCTGTGTCCAAGCACATTAATAGAGAGGCGAAGGGAAGGAAAAGATCTCATCTCATTATCTGTAGCCGCTTTATCCTGTTCTACAGGGTCGCAGGCAAGCTGGGGCCTATCCCAGCTGACTACGGGCGAAAGGCGGGGTACACCCTGGACAAGTCGCCAGGTCATCACAGGGCTGACACATAGACACAGACAACCATTCACACTCACATTCACACCTACGGTCAATTTAGAGTCACCAGTTAACCTAACCTGCATGTCTTTGGACTGTGGGGGAAACCGGAGCACCCGGAGGAAACCCACGCGGACACGGGGAGAACATGCAAACTCCGCACAGAAAGGCCCTCGCCGGCCACGGGGCTCGAACCCGGACCTTCTTGCTGTGAGGCGACAGCGTTAACCACTACACCACCGTGCCGCCCGAAGGAAAAGATGTGGTAGAAAAAAGTGTACAAGCAATAGGGATAACCGCACCCTGGAGAGGATTGTGAAACAAAACCCATTCAAAAATGTGGGGGAGATTCACAAAGAGTGGACTGCAGCTGGAGTCAGTGCTTCAAGAACCACCACGCACAGACGTCTGCAAGACATGGGTTTCAGCTGTCGCATTCCTTGTGTCAAGCCACTCTTGAACAAGAGACAGCGTCAGAAGCGTCTCGCCTGGGCTAAAGACAAAAAGGACTGGACTGCTGCCGCGTGGTCCAAAGTTATGTTCTCTGATGAAAGTAAATTTTGCATTTCCTTTGGAAATCAAGGTCCCAGAGTCTGGAGGAAGAGAGGAGAGGCACAGAATCCACGTTGCTTGAGGTCCAGTGTAAAGTTTCCACAGTCAGTGATGGTTTGGGGTGCCATGTCATCTGCTGGTGTTGGTCCACCGTGTTTTCTGAGGTCCAAGGTCAACGCGGCCGTCTACCAGGAAGTTTTAAAGCACTTCATGCTTCCTGCCGCTGACCAACTTTATGGAGATGCAGATTTCATTTTCCAACAGGACTTGGCACCTGCACCAGTGCCAAAGCTACTAGTACCTGGTTTAAGGACCATGGTATCCCTGTTCTTAATTGGCCAGCAAACTCGCCTGACCTTAACCCCATAGAAAATCGATGGAGTATTGTGAAGAGGAAGATGCGATACACCAGACCCAACAATGCAGAAGAGCTGAAGGCCACGATCAGAGCAACCTGGGCTCTCGTAACACCTGAGCAATGCCACAGACTGATCGACTCCATGCCACGCCACATTGCTGCAGTAATTCAGGCAAAAGGAGCCCCAACTAAGTATTGAGTGCTGTACATGCTCATACTTTTCAGTTGGCCAACATTTCTAAAAATCCTTTTTTTGTATTGGTCTTAAGTAATATTCTAATTTTCTGAGATACTGAATTTGGGGTTTTCATTAGTTGTCAGTTATAATCATCAAAATTAAAAGAAATAAACACTTGAAATATATCAGTCTGTGTGTAATGAATGAATATAATATACAAGTTTCACTTTTTGAATGGAATTACTGAAATAAATCAACTTTTTCATGATATTCTAATTATATGACCAGCACCTGTAGGTGTAATAGTATTATCACACAGTGACATGCATGGACGGCAGTTTTACACGAGGGATCCTGTTGGGAAGACGACATCCCATTGGATATCCTCAAATCAAGCCCTCCATGTCATAACAGACCATTCTGAGGTGACCAGGAGTGGTGCGTGTGTGTGTTTGTGTCTCTCCCTGTCAGGATATCGCTCAGTTCCTCTGAAGAACGGCTACAGTGAGAACCTGGAACTCGCTTCTCTTCTGGTGTACGTAGACATTCAGCAGGTCGAGGTACGGGAAAAACACAATCCGATTCTCAGTTGAGAGTTTCACATTTTGTAACCCAAGATGAAAATAGCACAGCTATATTATATGAATATAATTAGTCATAAGATTACTCATCCTGATTTTCAAAATGATCTGGTGAATGTTTGTTTGGTTCTATATCAGAAAGCAGAGGAGGAGCTGTACTCTTCCTCCAGCCAGCTGCGAAAAAGACAAGCCGAGCTGTGCAACGAGCTCTTCTTGTACGACACACACTCTGACCTCCAGCGTGCTGCCCCCTCGAACCGCCACGATGTCCTCCTGCAAGAGTTCAAATCGAACGAAAATCAGCTCCAGAAGATCAACGAAGCATGCAGGCAGAAGTGAGTGCCAATAAACTCCGTGAGCTCACACCAGCGCCATGTCCCGAGTTGGTTGATCAACATTTATAAAAGGACAGAATGCCAGGAATATACACTTCTGTATCATGCTTAACTTGATCTAGTGACCAAAGTTGAGGCTTTTGCGTTCGTCAGCATATCAGCACCATGGAGACTTCAGTCCGTGTGAAATGGCTGCGTTGCTGTGATTAGACTCGGCATGTTGACCCGTTTCATTCTGAAACAGGACGGCAGAGAGCGACTTACACACTAGTCAGTATTTGGAATATGCCCTACCCCTGCTGAAACTAAACAAATCTGACAGTAGCTTAGCGAGCTAGCTAAATACGGAGAAGAGCGAAGGGATTAATGAGAAACCCGATGATGTGGAAAGACCGAATCTCATTCTAACTCAAGCTCAGGAAGCAATACTCCAGCACTGAACTGTCCCCACGTTGTTAAAACTCCTCTGAAAAATGCCTGGAACCACCCTAACCTTGTTCCCTCTTCAAAACACTAATCACAGCCAAAATCACACTGATTAACCATGTTTACTGTTAATTAGCTAATTACTGCTAATTTACAGCATGACACGCCTCTGGGGCAGAGCACATACATTGTCAAGGAGTATTTAATGAGACAGTCGTAACGTTCTGCTGTGATACAAATAGTCAGATATTTCTAATCAAGTGATGAACAAGGAAATTTAAGTGAGAATATCTCCAAAACAATTTTTAACATTTCCCACCCAGACACCGCGCCCCAGAAACTGCGAAACACCAAGTTTAATTTCAGGGGCATTTAAGCTGAAAGTTGCTTCTATATTGTTACTTTAAACATGTGCTTTCATTTACGCAGCGTTTGCTT
Organism: Neoarius graeffei; assembly: GCF_027579695.1. NCBI lineage: Eukaryota > Metazoa > Chordata > Actinopteri > Siluriformes > Ariidae > Neoarius > Neoarius graeffei. The sequence goes on along the minus strand of NC_083574.1, from coordinate 40,541,611 downwards.
TAACCCAGAAGTGGGAAATTGGAACTTGGAATTACAGAATTTCCTCCCTCTGTGCTAACTGGGAGGAGTGACGTATTAACTTTGGCGATAATTGAGATGAGTGATGTAGTAACCGTACGCTAACTGGGATGTGACGTATTGACCTGGGCGCCAAATGGGATGAGTGACTTATTGACTTTGGCAATAACTGAAATGTGATGTATTGACCTGGGCGCCAACTGGGAGGAGTGACGTACTGACCTGGGTGCCAACTGGGAGGAGTGACGTACTGACCTGGGCGCCGACTGGGATGAGTGACGTATTAACTTTGGCGATAATTGAGATGTGACGTACTGACCTGGGCGCCGACTGGGAGGAGTGACGTATTGATCTGGGCGCCAACTGGGAGGAGTGACGTATTAACTTTGGCGATAATTGAGATGAGTGATGTAGTAACCGTACGCTAACTGGGATGTGACGTATTGACCTGGGCGCCAAATGGGATGAGTGACTTATTGACTTTGGCAATAATTGAAATGTGATGTATTGACCTGGGCGCCAACTGGGATGAGTGACGTATTGACCTGGGCGCCAACTGGGATGAGCGACGTATTGACCTGGGCGCCAACTGGGATGAGCGGCGTATTGACCTGGGCGCCAAATGGGATGAGCGGCGTATTGACCTGGGCGCCAAATGGGATGAGCGGCGTATTGACCTGGGCGCCAAATGGGATGAGCGGCGTATTGACCTGGGCGCCAAATGGGATGAGCGGCGTATTGACCTGGGCGCCAAATGGGATGAGCGGCGTATTGACCTGGGCGCCAAATGGGATGAGCGGCGTATTGACCTGGGCGCCAAATGGGATGAGCGGCGTATTGACCTGGGCGCCAAATGGGATGAGCGAGGTACTGACCTGGGCGCCAACTGGGATGAGCGACGTACTGACCTGGGCGCCAAATGGGATGAGTGACGTATTAACTTTGGCGATAATTGAGATGTGACGTACTGACCTGGGCGCCAGCTGGGAGGAGTGACGTACTGACCTGGGCGCCAACTGGGAAGAGTGACGTACTGACCTGGGCGCCGACTGGGAAGAGTGACGTACTGACCTGGGCGCCGACTGGGAGGAGTGACGTACTGACCTGGGCGCCAACTGGGAGGAGTGACGTACTGACCTGGGTGCCAACTGGGAGGAGTGACGTACTGACCTGGGCGCCGACTGGGATGAGTGACGTATTAACTTTGGCGATAATTGAGATGTGACGTACTGACCTGGGCGCCGACTGGGAGGAGTGACGTATTGATCTGGGCGCCAACTGGGAGGAGTGACGTATTAACTTTGGCGATAATTGAGATGAGTGATGTAGTAACCGTACGCTAACTGGGATGTGACGTATTGACCTGGGCGCCAAATGGGATGAGTGACTTATTGACTTTGGCAATAATTGAAATGTGATGTATTGACCTGGGCGCCAACTGGGATGAGTGACGTATTGACCTGGGCGCCAAATGGGATGAGTGACGTATTAACTTTGGTGATAATTGAGATGTGACGTACTGACCTGGGCGCCAACTGGGAGGAGTGACGTATTAACCTGTGCGCTAAGTGGGAGGAGTTGTGCATTTACCTCAGTGCTAACTGGCATGAGTAATGTATTTACCAGTGCATTGTGATGAGTGATGTATTTAAGTTCCTCCATGCTAATGGGGATGAGTGACATTTACAGTACGTACCTCTGTGCTCACTGGGGTGAATGATGTAGTTGTCCCCACAAAAGTGAGCTGGATAGTCAATGTTATAGATTTAATAAGCTAACATCTGTATATTGACTGATCTGAAGTGCTCCTTTGTTTATTGCGGGTGCTGTGGCCAGCCATGTTGTTTTGACATCACATGCTGAGACCTTCCCAACTTTCCACACTGAGGGTGTTTGGGTTTTCCTAGTCAGAGGTCAGAAATTTTAGTTGGCCACAGCCTTATTCATTTGTGATCCTTAAACACGGACGTGTTCTCTCTTTCCCCTTGCAGGATGAAAGAGAAGAAGATCAACAACAGCAAGTTCTACTCGTGAAGAAGTGCTCACCACGTCCCCTACCCATGTCTTCTATTTATAAGACTTCCTCTCCCTCACGCAGCTGCTCCACTGCTGAAACCCACACAACAGGCAGATAAAAGCACATCAGATGGGAGTTGTGATAGTTTTGCTTTCCAGAGTGGAAAGTTACGGGGTGAGAACGCTGTCAGATGCTCAACGACTCTGATTATTGACTTCAGCAAAAAAATTAATTTTTTTTTGTGAAGAGCTGCAACTGTGGAAACGCCTTTACATGAAGAAAAGCAGTTTGGCTGAATCGTGCTACTCAAACTACAATTCATATTTGTTTGTAGTGTAATAAAATGTTTGTGGTTTATTTCCTGCCAAATGTTTAATGAAATAATATAATATTAATAATAAAGCTCTAAGCTAAAGAATTAACTTTTTAAAAATATTGATGTGTGGTGTTAAAAGGGCAAGACGGGATAGAAAGGTTTGGGGGGGGGAGTGACTTAATCGTGTTACTGCCTCGCAGCTCCAGGGCTGTTGGTTCGATCCTGAGCTCGTGTTACTGTAGAGTTTCTGTGCATGGTCAACATGTTAAAAAAACAAAACAAAACCTCAAACTCATGCCAGTATTGGACTGGTGACTAAACTGCCCCTAGGTGTGAATAACGCTGGTCAGGATAAAGCAGTTACTGATGCTGAACGTAGGAATGAAAATTCAGTGTTCGGAAACGGACATTCCCGTTTCTGAACAAAGCCAACTATATTCAAATAGTTTTTTTTTTTCCCTCCAGTGTTTACAAATTCAGATTCAACAACTCAGGTTCAGTTATGTACGTTTGTTTCTTTAGATTCAGGAATTGGGTTTTCGGATATTAAACCAGTCAAATTCAGTTTACAAAATTTACTGGGGTGGAGGAATGAAGTACCGTAATTGTGCAACTGAATTTGACTGGTTAAATATCCATCCATCCATTATCCGTAGTCACTTATCCTGTGCAGGGTCACAGGCAAGCTGGAGCCTATCCCAGCTGACTATGGGCGAAAGGCGGGGTACACCCTGGACAAGTTGCCAGGTCATCACAGGGCTGACACACAGACACAGACAACCATTCACACTCACACCTACAGTCAATTTAGAGTCACCAGTTAACCTAACCTGCATGTCTTTGGACTGTGGGGGAAACCGGAGCACCCGGAGGAAACCCACGCGGACACGGGGAGAACATGCAAACTCCGCACATACCCCTTTTCCACCAAATCAGTTCCAGGGCTGGTTCGGGCCCAGTGCTGGTGCTGGTTCACAACTCGTTCAACTTGCGAACCAGCTGAGAACCAGTTTGCTTTTCCATAGCTCGAGGTGCTAAGGGGAGCCACGTCATTACGTCATGTCAGTTACGTCGCTGCATTTGCATAAACCTTGGCGCGAACATCGAAGCAACAACAACACGGAGAAGAAGAAGCAGCAGCAACAACAATAATGGATGACTGCTGCTTTACTGCATCCATGATATCTTGTCGCTTATTTAAAAATGGCGCCCTCTCGCGGTCTTGCTATTGAGGTATTTCACTCACGTGACCAAGTCATGTGATGCTGCCATTTTGGACGGCACGGCTCGAATCAGTTTGAATGCGAGGAAGGCGACAAACAAAAAACATAAAAGAAAAAGGAGCGAGATGCAGAAAACACCTTCACTATCCAGCGACGTAGGGCATTTACAGGGCGAGCAGAGGGAGAGGTATTTGCAAAAATTGAGGTTAGCAGGCTTAGAGAATGACATTTACCTGCTTCCACCAGGATTGTTCACTGACAGCTAAGATTTGTTCACATTTTCATTTACTTTCGGTCCTCAGGATAAACAAAATGTTATTAAATGTCATTGAAATAACTTCTTAGTCTGTTGAGACATGGCCCGTTATAAGTTTTTCCTTTACTGTATTTACTAGTTTACTGAGCGCGCTCCGGGGCTGGCCGGCTAGCTAGCGCTCCGGGGCTGGCTGGCCGGCTAGCTAGCGCTCCGGGGCTCGCTGGCCGGCTAGCTAGCGCTCCGGGGCTCGCTGGCTCAGTGAACTAGTAAATCCAGTAAAGGAAAAACTTGAGACTGAAAGGTTTTAACAGTCATCCAAATGACTGAACGTAAACATTGCTACAGTAACATACTAGCTACTGTTGTTGACATTAGCTAGCTTGCCGTCCAAAATGGCGGACACCGGGGCGTCACGTGACCCTGTGACGTCAGGTGAAATACCTCAATTGTTGTTGGTCTTAACAACTCCGCCCCCCCCCGCTGACGTAAGCGGTTCTTTCCTCTAGCCCAGCAAAGAGCTGGTGCTACCCTGGAACCGGTTCTTTGTCAGTGGAAACAGAAAACCCGGTTTCTGTTTCACCAACTGATTTGGTGGAAAAGGGGTAACAGAGACAACCAACCATTCCCTCTCACTCTCTCACTCACACAGCCACCAATTAACCCAACCTGCATGTCTTTGGACTGTGGGGGAACCCACACAGCAACGGGGAGAACATGCAAACTCCAGTTAAATATCCAATTACTGAATCTAAAGAAACGAACAAACACTTAAAAATGCACGTTTTGTGAATTTTACAATGTGAATCTCTGACAAACTATTTTGAATTTCAAGGCTATTAATTAATACAAAAAGGTTTTAGTAATACATTTCAAATCTCTGTAGTGTTTAAATATCATTAAGAATCTAATCAGTGGCTTTAAACGCCGGTCTGTGTCTTGCTTCAGTATGAAGGTGTCTATTGTGCTATGAAATACAGTGTGGTGCAATAATGATCACATCTCTGCATTTGAAACATATTCACAGACAGTTTATTCTGATTGAAATTATTTCACATCGTAGCTGACTTATTTTCCTGTTCAAGGTCTTGTATTGTCATTACAACAGCCACAGAGCAGCAGCAGCGACCCAGCTGTAGAAGCATTTAAAAACACAGACAGGAAGAAATAAAGGCAGCAGTTCTATCTGCAAAAAACTCCAGGAATCATGGGAAACGTAGTTAATTTATGTACATGACTGCACCCAGGCGGGGACTGCAGTGGTAGACGTCCCATTCATCACCACATTAAGACTCGGTCACAATTTGAAATGATAGAAAGCTCTTTTTTTTTTCCCTTTTTTTCTTAGAAACCGCTGAAAAATTGTAATAATATCGTAGGAGGGGGGTAGGAAGGTGTGCGAAGAGACAAAAGCAGTGAGCAACACGAAACAGACAGATGACTAATAGTCAGTCATCCCCACTTCTTATACCCCAAAAAAAAAAATTGATTCCCGATTTATTCTAGCCCCATTGCCCTTTTTTTTGGAGACACTTCCCACAAAGTAATGATTGGGGACCTTGTCAGGATATGTAGCTCTCCGTCGCCGAGACATGGCCCACTTTACACAGCAGAACCATTCCAGACATCTCGGAGGACTTGTAGTGGGAACAAAGACATCAGATTTCCTCTACTGAGCCAACTCGCAAGTTCACAACCATTACACCGGATTGTCTTCTCACTTATAATGGCAACTAATTACATTTCCGCTGCATACAGCGCACTCCTGAAGTTCTTGGTTGGAAATTACACGCTCACTTCTTCCTTCCTCTGATGCTTATCTGATTTAAGCGTTCAAAATTAAATTACAAAATTAAAAAAAAAAAAAATCTGCTAATGCAACATGTACATGCAGCAAGAGGAGGGAAAAAAAGAAATTCAAAAAACATAGACTAAAGTGACAATTAAAAGATGACATTTTGAAGGTTATTACAGTGCACTTGGTCTGAGGGGGGAGGAAAAGCTGACCATACATGTAGACATATCCTGAAAATGAAGGCAACAGCAGTCTCTCAAAAAGATGAGAAAGAAACGAATAAAGAATTATACGACAGACAGACAGACAGAGAGTGGGTGAGGGAAGTTATATACACTTGTATATACATTATACAGGATGCAACCACGCAGCGTCTTTATCTGGACCTGAGATGGTAGAACACGATGGACCTCTGTGCTCCTACCATCCACGGTATTAAAGTCTCGGTGCACGGTGTCCATCTCCACGCTCCGTTCAAGCTACCGTACAGTTCAGGTTCCTCCACTGGACCAATCAGAAGAATGGCAAAAAACCAAACTGTCCAATCAGAGACTGGTCAAGGACTGGGGTAGCAAACCGGAGCGTGATCTGTCTGTGCTTGGAAGTGCAGGGAGAGACGAGACGAGACGAGGCGAGAAGAGAAGAGAGCAGTCTGGTAGAGTTTCTGAGGGCGCTGTAATCCAAATCTAGTATTACGTCTAAACAAAGCGCTCAATTAGCCGTCAGCTCGAACCACGTGCAGGAACGTTTGCATATTATATATGGATGTTTACAGAAGACACTTTGTTGCACAAATCAACACCACGCTCCGTTATCTCTTCCTTCTAATGTTTACCTGACTTGGTGACCATTAACAGGAAAACCTTTGGAAATGTTAAATGGGAAAAAATAAAAAATAAAAGCACATGAATAACTCTTGACCGTTTTACAAAATTATATATATATATATATATATATATATATATATATATATATATATATATATGTGTCTTGACGGTTGATTTCTTATAAATGTGCACGACATCTCGTCGTAGGTCATATGTGATAAGCGAGCGCTATAGGAAATCAATCGAACATTTCACCAACGCGGATGACGTGTGCCAAGATATTTACACGGATTGCATCCAGCGATCGTGACGCCACTTCTTAAGAGGTGCACTCTTTGTAGAAAACGTCCTGTAGGCACCAGCTTGGCTGATTTGACTCCACAAACGGGACAAAAAGTTCGTCGAGGACAGACGGATTGTGAGGAAACGCCGGGGCCAAAATTGAGAAGAAAGAAGCTTCATAAATAGGAGGAGGAGTCCCAGACTACCTTCCAAACAAGCGCAGACTCAAATATGGGTGCATGAACAAAACTTGTACTTTGTACAAAGAAGCCCAAAGAAATGCGGACAAAAAACAAAGGAAAAAAAAAAGATAAAATTCTTCTGTCTAGTAGGGTTGTACAACCGAGCTCCTGAAATTGTTACAATGTCAAAAGGGAATATAGATAGATATCGATATATACTTTATACTGTATAAACACACAATTTATGAAAGCAGAGATGTGTGGAAAAATATGCTCATTCAAGTTGATAAAAAATTTTCGAAAAAGAGACCGAGACACAGAGAGAGAGGTTAAAATATATGAGTGTTTACAGTCGTGGACACTCAGGCTACCACCTTTCTACATCAGAGGCAACAGCATCGGGTTGTGATGGATAGAAAAATGGCAGAACTGGAACCGAGAGGACCAAGCACGGATGTGCGGATTTTTTTCCGCAGAGAGGCGACATCAAAACTGTACTGGAATGTGGCTCTTGCCAGTCAGGGTGCACCTCTGGGGGAACGGCTCCCCGTGCAGAAGCAACAAAAACCAAAGGAAAAAAAAGTGATGAAGGCAGGAAAGTCGGCTTCTGAACTCTGAAGTCTCTGATCTTAGGGGGAGGAGGTGGATTAAAAAAAAAAAAAAAAAAAAGTGGTGCCGTTTGTTTTGTTTCAGACACACTTTCAAGGAGAACCAGTTGCAGCCAATTGGGTTGATATGCCTTCGAGTGGTGAAAAACTAGGATGCACAGTCGGGGAGGGGAGGGGAGGGGAGGGGAGGGGGGGAAGCACTAAAGTCTCCTTCTGTGATATAAATAGAATCACGGGCCTCCTTTTCATTTCGCGACGTCACTATAAATATTTCTTGCGCTTTTAATGTGGCTACAAAGGAAGTCCTTTCTGTGTTGTGATGAGGACACGAGACAAATGCTGGCCTCGTGTCACCACGAGGTCCTTGGTGTTGTAGAGCGTTCCTATAAAGACGGTCCTCGTCTGCAAATTACTGATTGTGATGATGTTAAAGGCTCGGTGTCTTGACGGTGTCAGCAGATCCTTATGCTTGTTTATATGATGACGGAGATTCTGTTGAGGACGTTTACCAGGCCTCCGTGTAACGAACGTCCACCTCCTTCAGGTTGGGGAGTTTGGCCTGTTGGGTGGAGGAGAGACGAGGATGAAGGATTTCATAGAAGAAAAATCAATTGGATTTTCAGAACATGCCGAATACGGTACCTTTAGGTCCTCGTAGGTGTCTGCAGTGAGTTTAGTGCTGTTCATATTCAAACTGCACAGGCTCTTCATCGCTGGAAAGCAAAACACACAGGAAGAAATCTATTAAGGTTTTTTTTTTTTTTTGTACTTCTACATCAGAGGTGCCCAGAATCAGGGAACCCATTCCGCAGACCCCGTCGGAACAGATTCATTTCATGAACAGGATTTAAATGTGCACAATATTTTGGTGTCTTATATGGCCTTCATGTGCTATTGGAAATATTGCAATTACGAGTTCAGAGAACATGAATGATCAAACAAACAAAAGTAGTAAAATCACCAGCAACAGCTGTAGAGAGAAGGATGGCACCAACAAACAGCGGAAGCCGTCAATTTATTTCATACTATCGTGCTGTACGTTAAAGTGCATATCACGGGTAAATTCAGGCGCGAGATCAATGTAATTCTCCTATTTTATATTAAACTTTGGTCAAATATCTGTCACATTCTGCATTCTCTGCAATTTTTTTTTTTACCTTGCGCAATACCAGAAAAATTCAGTGAGGTGAATCGGTCCGCCTCTGAAAAAACTTGGTATTTGGATTTCCTGGGAAACACTGATTTTCGTGACGTCGCGTGCGGGACGCCTCCCTCTGAATCCTACGTCAGCGCTGGTTTGTTTATGAGAAAACGACCTGGTGGTTTTCTGCAAATTTCTTCAACGTTATCGCGTAATTATTAAAATGGTTAACAGATGTACCGTAGGAGGGTGTAGCAACACCGATCTTGATGGGATTAGTACTCATCGTTTCCAAAAGACCGGACAATGAGAGAGAAATGGGAGCGCTTGGTGTACACAGGCTGTGCACTGAAACCGTGCAAAGCTCGCGCAGCCTGCTGGCGCTTCCGCAGATAACGTCACGAATCTGGCTCCAGACTCCCTTGGGATTTTTCCAGACGTGTTTTGTTATTTTATTTTTTTCTGCTGTAGACAGATGGCCTTGTGCAAAATTACCCTTCTGGATGAGTGTGTAAAGGGACATTCTTAAATATAAAAAACAAAAACCGAAATATGCACTTTAAACGTGCGTGTAGGACAACGCTTCAACAAAGTCCGTTTCATAAACATAACTACAGATTAAAGGGAATGTAACTGCTGAACCTCTGTTTGGGGTCATTTTCTTGAATTCAATTAATTTATCCGACACTGTTTGAGAAGACGGACAGACAGTAACAAACGAAGATCTTTGGGAACGATCAGGTCAGGAACCCATTCAAAATACAAACTCAGTCGGCGTAAATGGAGATGGATTGGCCACACCTTGATGAAACAGCCAGACAGTGTTCCAAGGCAAGCCTTAAAATGGAATCCCCAGGGCAAGCGGAAAAGAGGACGCCCCAAAAACACCTGGAGGCGTGATGTTGAGGCTTGTGATGAAGAGCTGGGGCCACACCTGGAACACGCTTGAGAGGCTAGTCCAAGACAGGACGAGATGGAGGAGGGAGATTGTCGATGGCCTATGCTCCAGGAAGGGCCCAAGTAAATAAGTAAGTATCTGACACCTGATGCACATCCTCTCTTCCTCAACCTCTCTCTTTTGCCCAAGACTGCTTTGGTCCATTTCTGGAAACATGAGCCATAAAAACAATGGTTCTATCGACATTTAATGGCGGGGGCGTAGCTGCTTCTCCTTGAATGCATCACAAGTCCTAAATGCAATTTTCCAAACACTTGAAGGCAGCATTAGAGCCATAAAGCTTTCTATTCCTGACCTTTTCACTGACGGAACACATGACATGAAAGCTGACATTATTTAGAATCCAACTTTTCCACCTTAGTTGGAACAAAAAAGTTTTTCCAACTCCAGGTTTGGATTAAACCCATTGAATTCAAGTGATCATCAAACAGGCCACCAACTACACGACCTCAATATATACAACCCTGATTTCATAAAAAGTTGGGACAAAGTACAAATTGTAAATAAAAACGGAATGCAATGATGTGGAAGTTTCAAAATTCCATATTTTATTCAGAATAGAACATAGATGACATATCAAATGTTTAAACTGAGAAAATGTATCATTTAAAGAGAAAAATTAGGTGATTTTAAATTTCATGACAACAACACATCTCAAAAAAGTTGGGACAAGGCCATGTTTACCACTGTGAGACATCCCCTTTTCTCTTTACAACAGTCTGTAAACGTCTGGGGACTGAGGAGACAAGTTGCTCAAGTTTAGGGATAGGAATGTTAACCCATTCTTGTCTAATGTAGGATTCTAGTTGCTCAACTGTCTTAGGTCTTTTTTGTCGTATCTTCCGTTTTATGATGCGCCAAATGTTTTCTATGGGTGAAAGATCTGGACTGCAGGCTGGCCAGTTCAGTACCCGGACCCTTCTTCTACGCAGCCATGATGCTGTAATTGATGCAGTATGTGGTTTGGCATTGTCATGTTGGAAAATGCAAGGTCTTCCCTGAAAGAGACGTCGTCTGGATGGGAGCATATGTTGCTCTAGAACCTGGATATACCTTTCAGCATTGATGGTGTCTTTCCAGATGTGTAAGCTGCCCATGCCACACGCACTAATGCAACCCCATACCATCAGAGATGCAGGCTTCTGAACTGAGCGCTGATAACAACTTGGGTCGTCCTTCTCCTCTTTAGTCCGAATGACACGGCGTCCCTGATTTCCATAAAGAACTTCAAATTTTGATTCATCTGACCACAGAACAGTTTTCCACTTTGCCACAGTCCATTTTAAATGAGCCTTGGCCCAGAGAAGACGTCTGCGCTTCTGGATCATGTTTAGATACGGCTTCTTCTTTGAACTATAGAGTTTTAGTTGGCAACGGCGGATGGCACGGTGAATTGTGTTCACAGATAATGTTCTCTGGAAATATTCCTGAGCCCATTTTGTGATTTCCAATACAGAAGCATGCCTGTATGTGATGCAGTGCTGTCTAAGGGCCCGAAGATCACGGGCACCCAGTATGGTTTTCTGGCCTTGACCCTTACGCACAGAGATTCTTCCAGATTCTCTGAATCTTTTGATGATATTATGCACTGTAGATGATATGTTCAAACTCTTTGCAATTTTACACTGTCGAACTCCTTTCTGATATTGCTCCACTATTTGTCGGTGCAGAATTAGGGGGATTGGTGATCCTCTTCCCATCTTTACTTCTGAGAGCCGCTGCCACTCCAAGATGCTCTTTTTATACCCAGTCATGTTAATGACCTATTGCCAGTTGACCTAATGAGTTGCAATTTGGTCCTCCAGCTGTTCCTTTTTTGTACCTTTAACTTTTCCAGCCTCTTATTGCCCCTGTCCCAACTTTTTTGAGATGCGTTGCTGTCATGAAATTTCAAATGAGCCAATATTTGGCATGAAATTTCAAAATGTCTCACTTTCGACATTTGATATGTTGTCTATGTTCTATTGTGAATACAATATCAGTTTTTGAGATTTGTAAATTATTGCATTCCGTTTTTATTTACAATTTGTACTTTGTCCCAACTTTTTTGGAATCGGGGTTGGACAATCCATTTGATAATAACGAGATGCGATTTCCACTGCTGTATGTAAACTAAAATGTCACTCATCACTTTGCTCTGCTTCACGGATTGCCCAAGTTGAGAACCACTGTTCTGCATCAACCAAAACGCTGACGTCGCTTGGGTGGAAAATCCAAGGATGGAGACGTCGACTACACAGATCCATAACACACTTCGATGCCTGTGGTTGTGCAATTCATGATGTACAGACACCTTACAATTTTGAAAGGCCATATACTCACCGTGTAGAACAGTTTGTTTACTAAACTCTTTGTCAGTGTGTGTGTGTGTGTATTTGAATTTTAATGACAGAAAAAAAAAATTATTCAAATGCATCTAAATATTAAGCAATAATTCTTTAACATACATCATTACAGTAGCATGTTACCGTGTTCATGGTGCACAGACCACAGGAGGAAAAACTGTCATTTTCTTAAGCATAGTAAATCATTTCTTAACATTTGATTTTATGGATTTCTCCACGGTAATGATTTCTTGACAGTTATATTTTAACTCATTTTGTACAATAACTGGGAGCTTCAACTTCTTCACACAACAACGGTTTTGTTTAATCCTTCTCAAATCACAAAGGGCTTTCTACTGATTATATCTGCTCACTACATGGGGCATAAAATAATTGTGCTGTAAAACAATTTAATATACATGACTATTTCAGTAACGATATGCATTTATGAGGATCGATTTTGAACATCAGTTGGCAATGATAATTTAGCATACAAATATTACGATAGACAGACTGAATGACATTAGGCAACTGGCCTTTCAAATGTGAATTTGTAGACGATATAAAATTTTGAACAGTATTCGAACGGTGAAATTCATACGAACAAAACTATAGCTTTTCTTAACAATTATTAAAGTGTACAGTGGTGCTTGAAAGTTTGTGAACCCTTTAGAATTTTCTATATTTCTGCATAAATATGACCCAAAACATCATCAGATTTTCACACAAGTCCTAAAAGTAGATAAAGAGAACCCAGTTAAACAAATGAGACAAAATATTATACTTGGTCATTTATTTATTGAGGAAAATGATCCAGAATTACATATCTGTGAGTGGCAAAAGTATGTGAACCTCTAGGATTATCAATTAATCTGAAGGTGAAATTAGAGTCAGGTGTTTTCAATCAATGGGATGACAATCAGGTGTGAGTGGGCACCCTGTTTTATTTAAAGAACAGGGATCTATCAAAGTCTGATCTTCACAACACATGTTTGTGGAAGTGTATCATGGCACGAACAAAGGAGATTTCTGAGGACCTCAGAAAAAGCATTGTTGATGCTCATCAGGCTGGAAAAGGTTACAAAACCATCTCTAAAGAGTTTGGACTCCACCAATCCACAGTCAGACAGATTGTGTACAAATGGAGGAAATTCAAGATCATTGTTACCCTCCACAGGAGTGGTCGACCAACAAAGATCACTCCAAGAGCAAGGCGTGTAATAGTCGGCGAGGTCACAAAGGACCCCAGGGTAACTTCTAAGCAAGGAGAAAGCCACTGCTCTCCAAAAAGAACATTGCTGCTTGTCTGCAGTTTGCTAAAGATCACGTGGACAAGCCAGAAGGCTATTGGAAAAATGTTTTGTGGATGGATGAGACCAAAATAGAACTTTTTGGTTTAAATGAGAAGCGTTATGTTTAGAGAAAGGAAAACACTGCATTCCAGCATAAGAACCTTATCCCATCTGTGAAACATAGTGGTGGTAGTATCATGGTTTGGGCCTGTTTTGCTGCATCTGGGCCAGGACGGCTTGCCATCATTGATGGAACAATGAATTCTGAATTATACCAGCGAATTCTAAAGGAAAATGTCAGGACATCTGTCCATGAACTGAATCTCAAGAGAAGGTGGGTCATGCAGCAAGACAACGACCCTAAGCACACAAGTCGTTCTACCAAAGAATGGTTAAAGAAGAATAAAGTTAATGTTTTGGAATGGCCAAGTCAAAGTCCTGACCTTAATCCAATCGAAATGTTGTGGAAGGACCTGAAGCAAGCAGTTCATGTGAGGAAACCCACCAACATCCCAGAGTTGAAGCTGTTCTGTACGGAGGAATGGGCTAAAATTCCTCCAAGCCGGTGTGCAGGACTGATCAACAGCTACCGGAAACGTTTAGTTGCAGTTATTGCTGCACAAGGGGGTCACACCAGATACTGAAAGCAAAGGTTCACATACTTTTGCCACTCACAGATATGTAATATTGAATCATTTTCTTCAATAAATAAATGACCAAGTATAATATTTTTGTCTCATTTGTTTAACTGGGTTCTCTTTATCTACTTTTAGGACTTGTGTGAAAATCTGATGATGTTTTAGGTCATATTTATGCAGAAATATAGAAAATTCTAAAAGGGTTCATAAACTTTCAAGCACCACTGTACAACAGGACATTCAGTTCATGAATTTCTGAGAAATGACACTAATCTAAAGCGACAGTGGGTGAGGTTTGTGCAAATGAAGTGGGCAGATTCCGTGTTGTCTACCAATAATAAATCTGATTCATCAAGTGTTCACCACCACCACCAGAACAACCACATGGAAATTACTGAAGCAAAAAGAAACCTATTGACTTAATAAATGACATTTGATCTGACATTTGGACAGTTTGTTGCTTCCCTGATTATCGCCCACTTCATATGTTCCTTCAGTAATTACACTGAATAAGTGTATACGTTTTAAAGATTATATTTCTGCATTTATTGAGGCACATGTAAATATTTTCCCTATATTTTGCAGCGGCCAGCTTAGAATAAAAATCCACAAACCAATCTGTGTTTCCAATTCTCTCTGGCTGGTGGTGCGCCATCGGCAGCGAGTTGGACGGTTGTGAACTAAGCGAACTGGCAATTTCTCGTCTTGGGAGCTCGAAAAGATAACCATTTACTCCGGAATATCCTCGATAATCTTCTGCCCCTTCATCCAACATGCAAGAATCCAAATCACTATTAGAATTCTCTCCAAAACGTGATTCCATATTGAGACCGGTCTAACCACTGCTGCGCACAGGAATGAAATCGATATCTGGATCCTTATTACACGTGTCACATCACGCACCCCTTCAGGATCTTCCGGTTCAAGATCAGCAGATTCCATGAAAATCAGCTTATCTTATTGATATTCCATTAATTTATGGCCTTTTAGATCAGCTGTGGTTCGAAAACACATGGTCAACATATGGCTAATGATTGTTGCTTCATACAAGGAAAAAAGTGGGGTTTAGGGACTTTTTTTTAAATTTAACTAAAGGGATATTTAAGTATATTTAAGAAATATTTACTTTAAAGAATAAGAAAATATAGCATTTTCTGAATTTTAATGTTCTTTTCCCCAAAAATATTGTGGGAAAATTGAATTGTGAAGCCAGGATCGCGACTGGAACTGAATCACGAATCTGGTGAATTATCACGTGTCGACTCATTATCCTTGTATGGACTGTCCACTGACATTATTAATGCAGCTAATTAACACTTTCGCTATAGTTAAATCAAACCTTATCCACAACAAACTTTAAAGTTTCCTTCTGATTGCTGTGGATAAGGTTTGATTTAACTATAGCGAAAGTGTTAATTAGCTGCATTAATAATGTCAGTGGACAGTCCATACAAGGATAATGAGTAGGCACGTGATAATTCACCAGATTCGTGATTCAGTTCCAGTCGCGATCCTGGCTTCACAATTCAATTTTCCCACAATATTTTTGGGGAAAAGAACATTAAAATTCAGAAAATGCTATATTTTCTTATTCTTTAAAGTAAATATTTCTTAAAATATACTTAAATATCCCTTTTGTTAAATTAAAAAAAAAAAAAAAGACTTTTGTTTCAACCATAATTATTTATAAACCTTTGTCAAGCTTGGAGTATCAAACAAATACCTCCACTTGCTTCTCTTTTCTTTAGCTTTCAGCAGTCTGTAAAAAGAGAGCTCCGATTTACTGCTGAATCTATTGTCAACTGCACAACAGCTCTAGCCTGGGCCCGCCCATCCTAAGCGTGACGCAACACGAGGGCCTGTTGCGAGCTTAGTCTGGCCAGGCAAGCTATCTACAGCTCTTCCAAGCTCCCGAAAAATCAGGAACCAATCAACTTTGAGCATCTCCAACGGCCCTGGGTAGAGGCGTGTTCAAGGCAGTGACGTAGTAGAACTGCGACCGGAAGCCATAGATTGTTTACAGAATCATGCTGTATTGAAAGCATTCAACGGGAAGTTCTCATTGAAAATGGAGCAAAGAGCAGCCCTGGAGGTATTTATTGAAAGGAAGGACGTTTTCGCCTTGCTCCCGACCGGCTTCGGTAAGAGTTTAATCTACCAGTTAGCCCCGCTAGTAGCCAAATCAATGGGGCTCAGCGAGAATCCTATCGTCGCGTCACATACGTCAGAGGAAAGAGTGATGTGATTGGTTTAAGCTTCGTCACAGCCTTTTCTGGCTTCGACCAGTAGCAAACTGAGGCATTTCAGGGAGGCGGGTCAACCACGCGCTTTGGGAAACGGTTGGGCTTAATATCTTGGCCAGACCAATAGCTCGCAGAGCTTTGCAGTCACGTTAGCCAGACTACAACAGCTCTTTCCCATTTTAGATTTTTTTTTTCTTTTTCGGTTTCAGGATTTAGAGCTGTGTTACTTCCGTTTATGGTGAAGTCATGTGAATTCCCCCATTGTATGTTATTGCACCCTCTGCTGTCTAAACACCACAATTACAGCTAGTAAAAAACAAACAATACGGTCTGATAAGAATCGTGGTTCATTTATTATTTCATCGATTCGAACTGTCAAATTTGTGCTGCAATTTTTTGTTTTATGGTACATCGCTATCTCGATAATGAGAAACGTGTGTGTACTCACAGCTGAGGGCTAGCAGGCCAGCATCAGTGACTGGCGTCTCACACAGGTTGAGGACCTGTAGGCATGCCAGGTGCTCCGAAAGCAGTCGGAGCCCTGCGTCTCCAAACTGAAAGAAAATTCATTAGTTGGCTAATTAATAGAGCACAGATAAAGAAAAAAAAAAAAATCAATCAATGTAAGACAAATCCAGATGAGATAATAATTTGAGCCCTGTCCGAACGGTTTTCATTATGATTAGAAATCATTAGAGTATACAGTAGAACCGTATTAAGGCTCACACTCTTATGATTGACTTTTCTCTCCTTTATTCTTCTAATCAGCTCCCAAATGCTATAAAACCCATACAAACTGAATTCTGAGCCATTTAAAAGAATCCATCATGTAATTGTTGGAAATACACAAGACGTGTGTATATACAGTGCTTAATGGTAGGTAAGTATAGTTGGGAAAACCCCCCAGAAGTATTTCAGCCTAATGTATACTCAGGAATTAAAGCAGAAAAACAAGGATGTTTATAAAATCTCTGAGTAGTACAAGTGAAATGGTTGATTTATAATCTGAAGTGATCTGGGTGGTTTATCTGAAGGCACCAGTTCTCCAGGATTACCTGAGTGGACCACAGGTTGAGCTGTTTGAGGGACGGCAACTTGATGAGCTGCTCAGCACAGGCACTGGTGACGTTGGTGAAGGCCAGACTCAAGTTTTCCAGGTTCCCAAAGGAGCCAGAGCTCAGCAGGCGGGCAAGATCAGCGTCCTGTAGAAAGGGCACAAGCACAGTCAGATGCAACACGAGTGAGGGTGCAGCCTGGCTGCTGTTTGCCAATCAATATTAGTACATGTGCTTGGAAGGAATCATGAAATGTAAAAAAATGTCTCATTAGAAATATTTAATTTAAATGAAAAAAAAAATCTAAATTGTAGATTTATCACAGCATTTGAAATTGAATTTTGTGGTTTGCAAAAATGCAGTCAAAAACATGGAGCTGTAGTTTCAAGCTTAAAGCAATATGGCCTTTTTTGCTATAACGATGTCTTAGACACCTGAAAACTACACTTTTCTGATTTTCCAATTTTGGCAAAAGCAATAAAACTAAAGCGAGACGGCCTTTTGATTTCATAAAATCCGTGAAATTTAGTTCCCTTTGAAGTTTGGTCATTGTGGTACATGTTTATTTCTGTAACATCTCAAAAACAAACCAAACAGGCTATTCGGTGTCTGGGAAGTTATTTAATTTGAGGGGATTCCCGAGCAAATAATCTACATGAAATTGCTCGCTTCGCGCAGTCAAGAAGACCGAGGAAGCCCGTGTGCGCATGCGCAGGTTTACCTTCATCTTTTGGGTTTTCCAGCAGCTGGCATCCACAGTGTTGCATTACTGCCATCTACAGGTTTACCTTTGACCGTGCACTGACAGTTCCATCATTCTGTCGCTAAACGAACAGCTGATCACCCCAAGGTGCTCGCTGACCACCGATATTTATTAGTTTGGTCCTGCGTTTCCTTTCCTTCCCAACATAACGTCTTTTCTTCTCGCTTTCCGTTACCGTAGTCGGTCTTTCACGTTTCATTCGCACACTCGCGCCCTTCGTTTTTCCTCTCCTGTTTTAAATTTGTATCCCATAATGCCTTGCATGAACAGGGAAAGCCCAACATGTCATGCATGATGCAGTATCTTGTATTGGGTCATGGTGAAGCAGGAAAAAAAAAAAAAAAAAAAAAAAAGAGAATTTAGGGCCATGTGGCCTTAAATTCATTAACTGTTCTATTTATATTTAAAAAAAAAACCGAATAAAATTGGAAGTCTGTGATTCGAATTCAAGAGCTTTCAAACAAAAATAACTGGGTGTTGGGGAAAATTCTTATGACCTACACCTGAAAAATCTGAAAGGCGGTATAGCTTTAAGGGTTTGCAACTGAATGTTTGGAATTGTTAAATATACATCCAGGACACTTTTTCGATGGAACAGAAACGTGTATTCTATTCCCTTCTAGCGGGCTTCATTCATTTGGTTTGACAGTATGCAATATTGGTAGCACATCGCTTATCCTACGTGCATTACGTGTCACTCTACCCAATGGAGAATAAGCGTTGAATATGGTTTACGATATTGCATGGTTGTCTAGGTAACATGACGTCACATGTCGGAGACATAAAACTTCCATGCTTGCGAGCAACGAGAACAATCTGTAAACAAAAATAGCTGCCAGGTTTGCTTGATTAAATACAGAAAATTGAGAGAATTTTGAAAGAGAAAGGCGCGCTGAACACCTGAAAGGAATGTGCATGTATTATAATAATAATAATAATAATAGCAGCTTTATTCATGGTACATTAGATGGAATACATCTAATATACCATTCAACACCAGCCAATATTATTTAATTGTAAAGAAAGAAAGAAAACCCACAACAAAGCATCCAGTTGCACTTTTATATTCACTTCCAAAATAAAATGGGTAACTCGCAAAGCATACCGAGAAGCTGCAACTTGGCGAACGCAGTCTAACACAAAAGCCCTCTTCCCTCACACACGCACGTGAAACTACAGATGTGGGATCTTTCCAGCCTCACATTTCACTCACATTAGTAGCGGTGCAATCTCTAATCACCTTGTGTAAATGAATCATTAAAGCATTTATTTTGTTATCCTCTGTATTAAAAGAGAGGAGAGATGTTCTGTGTTCAATTGCTTTTGCCTGCAAGTTACCCTGATATTATGCTTAAAGGGACTCAAAATCCTTAAGTACAAAATTCAGCTTCAGAATTTAGATTGATGTCTTGCAAAGCAAAAAAATTCAATTTCAGGCACAGATGGTATGATACAATTTCAAAATAACAATGCTTAACTTGAGCGCATTCACATTCAAATTTCTTTAACTATGGCAACTTTAAAGGGGAACTGAAGTCATTTTTAAACTTGCTTTATTTCTTAAATTAACGTGTTATTCAATGATGTTTTCGATTTTAATAACCTTATATCGTGACTCGTATCGGCAAGTAAATATGATACTTATCGGCCTATTCGGTTTTTAGCCGTGTTGAATTTAGTTCGTTTGGTCCACGGCAGGCGTCGCTTATCCGCGCGATCTTCACGAGACTTGTGCGAGACTTTGAAACGTGAAGTGCCAGCCAGGTGTCAGTGCTGCCATTTTGAAAACTGTTTCCCAAACGAAATATTGCACAAAAACAAGTTTGAGTGACGATTCCTGCCTACTTTTTTCAAACTTTCCAGAACACATGCATGTATTTTTGTAATAAATACATATTATACTGAGCGCATTTCCCGCATAATCCTCACTAAGGTTTCGGACAGCACTACAAAATGGCGTCCACACTATATAGTGAGTAGGGAGCGATTTCGGACACGGGGAAAACTTCCGGCTTGATTACGTCAGCATTCGAAAGAGGGCGCGCGCGTCTTTTGACGACGTTGGCAGATGTCGGTCGCTTTGACTCCCGCTGTACGTTTTACTTCCGTCCTACGACGTCTCGCACAGGTCTCAGCGAATCTCGTTTACGCCCGTTGCTTTGACATGTGGACTGATATATTACAGAGCATATTTCAAACACTCATAACTTGCTACAGCAGCGACAAAATAGCGATCAAAAATGCATTCCGATATTTAATAAAATGAGATAAATAGAATTTTGATTAAAAAAACAAACAAACAAAAAAAACATATGCCTCCAGTTCTCCTTTAAGAAAGAAACACAGAAATTTTAAATATAAAAGCACACAACCAGGACATGCAGGTTATAATATTTTACCAGTGTTAAGTCACCGTTTAAGTGGTTGTTACTAGTTTACATAATTACACAAATTGTAGGAAGTTATATAAGCGATGACGTGACAACCGAAATGTCCACAATAAATAAATACACAGAGTTTAAGGGAAGGAGAAAAAAAGTGATATACAGGAACGTAAAACACTAACCGTGGACTTGGATGGCAGAGTGAGTCGGGTAGGCCCTCCTTTTCTTTGCTATGAAAGTAAAGGAGAAAAAGAGAGAAGAGGAGATTAGGCCAAAAAAAAAAAAAAAAAAAAAAAAAAGTGTGTTTCCGGTAACCCGGCCGATCGAGAATTTCCGCGTCGAAATTGCTAACCGTAAAGTTTATTTTACAAATTTCCCTTGATATTTTAGTGTAAGCGGCGTTAGTTTGTCATTATTTTTTGTTTCAACGCATTCAAGTTGTGAAAGAAACGATAAAAAGTAAAATGTTTCGCCACTTCTATCAGCCCTCCTGCATAAACATGGAAGCGCACTTGTATACTGAAGGAGGAAGGGAAAACTGAGCCGAGGCGCCATTTTGAATCCTCATTCACGGCTGTAACGCAAATTGCTTCCTCTTCAGTATACAAGTGCACTTCCATGGCAGGGAAAAACACTACGTTTTGCCGCCTATGTAGTCCCCTATTTATACAAATAGGAAGTCATTCAGGATTCAGCCATGTTTTTGCTCGACCCAAGTTCTACAGTAGGCTAGGCGAGGCTGTCTGCTTTTAATGGAAGTAGCCTAGCCTAGGACGTTATTTTCACGTTATTTCTTGATAAGGTGTTTTCACGTTATTACATGAAAATATCATGAAATTACGTGATGTTATGTTATTACATGATAAATATATTGTAAAAACGTGATAACTTTGTTAACAATATCTTTTCACGTAATTACTTGATTCTAAGCCAATTTTTTTTTTTTTTGAGTGTGGCAGCAATACACTTCCGTAGATCATAACTCGAACTCTCGCGATATTTTTTTTTATTCGTTTAAAGATTTAAAACACTTTTATTTTATTATGATGTGTGGTATAAAGGATTCTGTGCCAAAATACTATTTTGTAAGATGTTTACTTGTGTTAATTTTTTCGAACAAAATAAAAAAAATTAAGAAGGGGAAAAAAAAAAAAACCCCACCTTTTTCCTACCTACCGACCTTATTTTAGTATTTCATGTTACCGGAAACACACTTTTTTTTTTTTGGCCTTAGAGACTTTCTAAATTCCTGCGTCTCACCAGCAGGTGGCGTGTGAGAGTTCAGAATGTGGGGCATTTAAATGGGTCACTGAAAGGTCTGGAAATGAGAGCACTGCATTAACCCAACCATACCAGTATGCAACTTTGCATATTATCAGGAAACAGATTATAACCCTACTGTGATGTGGGGTGGTAATATTGGTTTCCATAAACTGGTTATTTGAATATACATGTTTACGCACCAGCTCTTTCAGCTCTCTCTGCCTATCGCACAGCTGCTCGTACATGCGCAGGCCGACCTGCGTGCTCTCCAGGGTAGAGATGATCTGTAGCTGAGTGTCCTTGTTCTCTATAATGTTATACTCCAGCATCAGGCACAAGATCTGTTCCAAACATACACACGTACCCATGTGACCTTGCTGTACATATTAAACACGGTTTGACGTTTTCATGCACACATGGACGCAAGGACACACCTCCACCATGGTCTGGTTCCCTCGTAGTGCCAGCAACATGCAGGGGCCCAGTTTGTTTTCAGCCAGAGACAGGAGGAATTTCTTCGTCTTGTAGCAAGAACCCATGAGGATGTGAACCTGCAGTGGCATCGAGGTGCAAGTTATTAACACGGATGGTACTGCAAACACAGCAGGTGAGTCTCAGTCTCTCCCTCACACAGACTACATATACACACACCATGCTGGCAAACAGCTCTCCATCGTCATCGCAGGCCACACCTCCTGGACTGTAGAGCTGAAACCAGCCATCTTTTCCAGAACGCACACTCAGTAAACAGGAATGCACCTGGAAAACAAGCGCAGACCTTAGTGTCAAAGGTTCTAGGCTGCAGAGGGGAACTGTCAAGGCCTTTTAGGCTTTCAGAGAAGGCCCGAACATACACTATCGTTCAAAAGTTTGGGGTCACTTTGAAATGTCCTTATTTTTGAAAGAAAAGCACTGTTCTTTTCAATGAAGATCACTTTAAACTAATCAGAAATCCACTCTATACATTGCTAATGTGGTAAATGACTATTCTAGCTGCAAATGTCTGGTTTTTGGTAGTCTGGCTAACGCGACTTCAAAGCTCTGCGAGCTATTGGTCTGGCAAAGATATTAAGCCCAACCGTTTCCCAAAGCGCGTGGTTGACCCGCCTCCCTGAAATGCCTCAGTTTGCTACTGGTCGAAGCCAGAAAAGGCTGTGACGAAGCTTAAACCAATCACATCACTCTTTCCTCTGACGTATGTGACGCGACGGAAACTGCTTGAGTAACAGGAAGAAGATAAATACCTCCAGGGCTGCTCTTTGCTCCGTTTTCAATGAGAACTTCCCGTTGAATGCTTTCAATACAGCATCTACCGCTGTGTCAAAGGCTTGCCGCTGCTCCATGTTCGTAATGTTTCTAGTGAATGAAGCGCTTCCGGCATAGATTCTGTAAACAATCTATGGCTTCCGGTCGCAGTTCTACTACGTCACTGCCTTGAACACGCCTCTACCCAGGGCCGTTGGAGATGCTCAAAGTTGATTGGCTCCCGATTTTTCGGGAGCTTGGAAGAGCTGGAGATAGCTTGCCTGGCCAGACTAAGCTCGCAACAGGCCCCCGTGTTGCGTCACACTTAGGATGGGCGGGCCCAGGCTAGGTTTTTGGTGCAATATCTCCATAGGTGTATAGAGGCCCATTTCCAGCAACTCTCACTCCAGTGTTCTAATGGTACAATGTGTTTGCTCATTGCCTCAGAAGGCTAATGGATGATTAGAAAACCCTTGTACAATCATGTTAGCACAGCTGAAAACAGTTGAGCTCTTTAGAGAAGCTATAAAACTGACCTTCCTTTGAGCAGATTGAGTTTCTGGAGCATCACATTTGTGGGCTCGATTAAATGCTCAAAATGTCTGGACTATATTTTCTATTCATTTTACAACTTATGGTGGGAAATAAAAGTGTGACTTTTCATGGAAAACACAAAATTGTCTGGGTGACCCCAAACTTTTGAACGGTAGTGCATCAGCGTTTCAAATATATTTAATTGCTTTCATTCTTTCCGAATAATTATTCTCGTCTAGCTCTAATTTGGTCTCGTTTTCGATCAAATCTGCTTCAGAAATGAAAGCGTTACTGCCCTGAAAACATTAAAATCGAGTTCTGCAATGAGATTTTTTTTAAATTTGTTGTCTCTAGGCTGAGAAGAGTTTAGAGCTGGCTCACTCCTTGGTTAGGACTTCATTGCCGGGACAGAAGGCCATGACAGGGTACGTTTATGTACGAAGTGAGTGATGATTTAACCAATCAGATTTTGATTTATAGTGGGAGGGACCAAAAATGCATCACCCTCGGCCTTCTCGCACTTAACCGCGAGTCATTCATCAGTAGTGTTCGCGAATGTTAATAAAGCAGTCAAGCCAGTGCTACCGATCTACGCAGTCAAGCTAACGATCATCTCCAGACTCTTCTTCCACACATGCTCACGACAGTACTTTTTTTTCACTCCTACTTATTCATTTCTCTGTGTAATTTACTTGGTTACTTTTAAAATCAACATCGACAACTTGACACAACGGAGCGACCTGGCAGCCTGCCTGCCGCTAATCCCTTGCAAAATCCTTTGCCCTGTTGCTTTTTTGGTGTGTCTGGCTAAGTTTTGGCTGAGCTCAAGTCCCAGCTCTAATAGTACCGTTTCGCCACTGCTTGGCTGCCAGATTAATTAGATCTCTGTTTTTCGGAAATAAGAGAATCTTGGGAAAAAGATTATATCAGCAATAAAAAGTAATTAAATAGGGAACCGTTGCACATTCTCGTAATCCAGTAAACTCACCTCCTGTCTAGGGTCCTCGGCAAACCTCTGAATAACGTACTTCAGCTCTCTGCAAAGACATGTTACAAATAAAATAGACATTAGTTTTGTGCGATATAAAGATGTAATTGTCTATACATTTTTACACTACCATGATATCCAGTGACCTTTACTCTGTACTGATCACCATTACGCATTCTGTACAGGAGCTCCACAAAGCACCACTGGAGTCGCTCAAAAAATACCAACATCTACGTCTTGAAAGATTTGCACAGGTGTCTTGAACTCCCAGTTATTACCAGACGCTGCCTGGAAGCCCCGCCCCCTTCACCCCATTTCACATGTTCTCAACTAGACTCACCGGATGCCCTTGCTTTTGGTCAGGGAAAATACTGCACATCCAATAATGTTAGACTGCCCTCCCCTACTCTCCTTAAAGGAGAACTGAAGGCAAATTTTTTTTATCATCACAATTCTATTTATCTCATTTTATTAAATATCGGAATGCATTTTGATCGCTATTTTGTCGCTGCTATAGCAAGTTATGAGTGTTTTGAAATATGCTCTGTAATATATCAGTCCATATGTCAAAGCAATGGCCGTAAACGAGATTCGCTGAGACCTGTGCGAGACGTCGTAGGACAGAAGTAAAACGTACAGCGCAAATCAAAGTGACCGACATCTGCCAACGTCGTCAAAAGATGCGCGCGCCCTCTTTCGAATGCTGACGTAATCAAGCCGGAAGTTTTCCCCGTGTCCGAAATCGCTCCCTACTCACTATATAGCGTGGACGCCGTTTTGTCGTGCTGTCCGAAACCTTAGTGAGGATTATGCGGGAAATGCGCTCAGTATAATATGTATTCATCACAAAAATACATGCATGTATTTATTATTTTGAAAACCCACCAGCTACGTGATCTGGCACGTTTTAATTGCACGACAGTAATGACGTAAATACCAGCGCGACGGACTCGTCCTTATCCTGTCGTCTTTCCATCTCTTCTCTACTCCACGTTGGTTGGAAGTCGTATGGAATAATCTCCATGTCACGTACGTGAGGGAGGCGGCGTTATGTGCAGAAGTATACAGTTTAATAAAGTGTAGAATATATATACAGTGAGAATATATACACAGGCAAACAATCCAAAACCAGAATACAGGCAAAAGGGTCGGTCGAGGTGCAAACAGTACATCGAGGACAAGAACGAGAAACCGGCGCAAGGATCGCGAAACAGGAAATCAAGACAACGGGTAGAAAGGCTCGGTAATGCGTACAGTGATACTTCACGATGCAAATGCATCAGCGCAGTCCTTAAACAGGCAAACACGTGGTTCCTTGTTCACGGCGCGCGTGCTGGAGTCCACTCGGCGCGCCTTCAGGTGCACGCGCCACAGCGCGCAGCACTGACACTCCATCACTGATGAAGCTGGCAAATCTCTAAATTAATCTAAATTGGAGTGATATGGCGATCCGGCCGCTGTGTAAACAGTTTTCAAAAATGGCGGCGCTGACGCTTCACGTTTGAAGTCTCGCACAAGTCTCGTGAAGATCGCGCGGATAAGCGACGCCTGCCGTGGACCAAACGAACTACATTCAACATGGCTAAAAACCGATAAGCGCAATATAATATGCCGATACGAGTCACGATATAAGGCTAATAAAACCGAAAACGTAATTGAATAACACGTTAATTAAGAAATAAAGCAAGTTTAAAAATGACTTCAGTTCCCATTTAAACCTGAAACTGTAGAAATGCTCATTTCCTTTGCTTTTTTTTTAAGCTCTGGACTATTAAACATCGTAGTTTTACGATTTGTTTAAATGTTAAATCATGAGCAGGGGGGAAAGAAAAAAAAATCAAAAATATGACAAGCCTACTGGACATAATTCAGCACACAAGTTATCACACGGTCTTAAAAATTTACAGCGCACATTCATCTTTCCACTTTCCCTTTATTTCATAATTGTCTTTTTGCTCGTGCAAAAATAAAGTATATAGCTATACGAGTGTGGCTTTTTCAATTAAGTGAAGATAATCAACTGTGATACTGGGAAGCCGATTTTAGTTTGTATGGACTCCGGTACAGTACATTAAAAAAAATAAAAAATAAAAATAATAATAATAATAATAATAATAATAATCACATGCTCTTTATTAATATTCTTAAAGTGCCATTCCACCATTGGATGTATTCTTTGGCATAAAATACAATATATTTTGACAACATATATAAATGGTATCACTAGATAGAGAAATCTTTTAGCTTCAAAATGATATATCAAACAATTTTTTGACGACAAGTATATTAATTTTGCGACCAAAGTCACCTACCCTTTTAATTTCCGCACGTGATGTCATCGGCAGGTTCCCCTTCTTGTGTACCACGTGACGTGTGACGTGGCACATATTATCAGCAATGGCGGATAGAACGCGATAAAAATAATACCAATAAATCTAGCTAATACCAATAAATCTAGCTAACTGAAAGATTAACTCAATTTTTCGCAATTTTTTTGGCCCCCATATATGAGGAGAAATGACTCTCTCACTCTGGGGGTTTCCTGGTCTAAAAATAGACCGACACGTGGTACACAAGAAGGGGAACCTGCCGATGACATCACGTTTCACTACCGCACGGAAATTAAAAGGGTAGATGACTTTGGTCGCAAAATTAATATACTTGTCGTTCAAAAAATTATGTTTGATATATCATTTTGAGGGCGGCACGGTGGTGTAGTGGTTAGTGCTGTCGCCTCACAGCAAGAAGGTCCGGGTTCGAGCCCCGTGGCCGGCGAGGGCCTTTCTGTGTGGAGTTTGCATGTTCTCCCCGTGTCCGCGTGGGTTTCCTCCGGGTGCTCTGGTTTCCCCCACAGTCCAAAGACATGCAGGTTAGGTTAACTGGTGACTCTAAATTGAGCGTAGGTGTGAATGTGAGTGTGAATGGTTGTCTGTGTCTATGTGTCAGCCCTGTGATGACCTGGCGACTTGTCCAGGGTGTACCCCGCCTTTCGCCCGTAGTCAGCTGGGATAGGCTCCAGCTTGCCTGCGACCCTGTAGAACAGGATAAAGCGGCTACAGATGATGAGATGAGATATCATTTTGAAGCTAAAAGATTTCTCTGTCTAGTCATGTTGTCATAAAATATATTGTATTTTATGCCAAAGAATACATCCAATGGTGGAATGGCACTTTAAACCGCAGTGCAGTGGTGATGTGTGTGTACACACACACGTATGTCTATTACTAATGATGACTACTATTTAACAGTGCATAGAGATATTAGTGATGTCACTTACTTCGTAAATTTGGCATGAGCAAGGGCCCTGAGAGAGAGAGAGAGAGAGAGAGAGAGAGAAACACAACCATCAGTCTGTGAGCATATCCATGCGTGTGTTCATGTTTTTGCCATGAGCTCTGGGATGTCTACTTGTTGTTGCCTTTTTCTTAATGAGGTCTGAAGGCTCAGGTTAACGTGTGAGCGCAGGTGAGTTCCCTCACCTGTGACAACATCATTGCTCTGTATAAGACACATAATGAGTCCCTGGCCGGCAGAGCCAATTACACCGTGCTCTCAGGTGCTGTGGGCGCCATAGACCCAACCCACACCGTCCCCCTGCAGAGCCCAGCTACGGCTCAGCCACGTCAGCACACTCCCTGACTGCTTGACCCCAAGTGAGACCCACCCCACCCTCCCAGCATACGCACACCTCCGGAAGCAGGCGTTGGAAATTAAAACTTAACTAAAATGAATCTAAGCTAGAGAGATTCTTCTGCAAGTGCATCAGACAAATGAAAATACAGAAGAAGAAGTAGTGCTAGGGAAAATAAAGAGTGGAAAAAAAAAAAATAGAGAGCAACACTTACTCTTTGGGGAATGGGATGGGCTGTAGCAGGCTAGCCAGCGCTGGTCTCCAGTCATCGTAGTCGGAGCTACAAAGAGCAGGCCAGAGGAAACACCACGTTAGTGTCGTACACGGGAGGAAATCAAAACTTTACGTTTTTTCAGGGGACGCAAAATTAAGAGACGACACCTGAGCAGTGGTGCTGGGATTAGGTGTTCAAGTGGACCACAGTTTAGCACGCGAATTTAACTACGAGCAGTTGGTCCTTCATTTGCTCGTGTGTTTAAAAAAAAAATTCTTACAACGAGTCTACTAACTAATGCTTTTTGGACATGCAGGATTTATTTCTGTTCTGAATAATCAGAGCTCAGACACTCACAGCATCTTGAGGATGAGCGCGAAGCAGGCGAGCACTCGGTCAGCTTGGGCGGGGAGCTGAATGGACAGCGCGCTCAGAGCCGGGCTCACCAGCAAGCACTCGATAAGGCTGGGCTCACTGTCGCCCCCTGCGGGTGCCTTACGCAGCGCAGTGTTGGCAGTGTTGTTGTTGTTGCGCTCCAGTTCCACCAGGATCTCACTGGAGTTGACGATGGATGGAGGAGGGGGTGAAAGGGCGGTTGGAGTATCGGGACGCATCAACCGTAAGGGCATCGGGGGCTTCCGCTCATTCTGCTGCTGACAACCGTTCCTGATCTCCTTTAGACTAGGAGAGTTATCGCGACTGTCGGAGAAAGAGAGAAAATGACATTAGTCTCCATTTACAGGATTTAACATTGAAAATTTGTTGGGTTTTAGGAAGCTGCCATTTGCAACGATCCCTGCAGGCTTGCGTTTAGATGATACGACTACGGTGGCGGAAACGACTAACATTTCTAATCGCTCCGATTGTAAGAGTAATGCGTTAGGCATCATAAACACGTCTACGTGTGCAAATCAAACAAAAGGCCAATGAAATACCCACTGGGAAATGGAAACTATTCAAACAGGCAAATTAAGAAAGGGAGGTAAGGAAACAACAAAGACGCGGTTTGGGACATCTCGTTCCTACGGGACAGAAAGGTGACTAACAATTCATGGAAAATCTGAATACAGTTCCTACAAGGAACACCGAAGGAGGCCCAAGCACTCTGAGAGATGATGTAATTATTAAAGGCAAGCCTGAAGAGAAGGGGAAAAAAAAAAAAAAAAAAAAATGTGATCTCAGATTGTTAATACATAAATGTAGACCTGAAAAAAAAAAAAAAAAAAAAAACACGAAATGCAACGACACTAAATTTTCGTCAAGTTCAAGATACCCGTGTGGGGGAGTCGGACATTTTGAGTGAAATGTTCAGAGCTCGGCTCATGTGTCTGGGACTCACCTGTTAATAAACTCCTCATAGCAGGAGTAAATAGCAGCCAGACACACTGCCACCAGGTTGGGGAGAACCCGAGGGTGAGGACACTGTCCAGTGGGGCCATGCATGCTGAAACAAATACACACACATTACAGCTCCGACACTAAACCCAGCTGTATAAAATCAAGGTCCAGGACATGAATTAGCCGCACCCAGCAATAAACGAGCCATTAATACGCCACGTCTAACAGGGTGTGCAGGAGTGAATAAATATCTGTGATAGGAAAGTTTGCACATGTACGGTGTAGAAATATTGGCAGTGTTTTGGAACATAAAGATAACAACAAATAGGCATGTGTCATTTTGATCCTAAAATAAAAACTATACATCATTACTGACAAGGGATTTTTACATGTACGATCTCGTGGTAATAAAACGTCGACGGTTAGTTAACCCCTTCGATGCCTTTGGACGAGTCACGTACGCCATGAAATCTTTTACCGCTGTGCCTTATGACGTACGCTACTCGTCATAAACACCTCCTTTTATGCGCCTTACGTGGCGCGTTACTTTTATTCACAGTGGCACATTACCGCGAGTTGGCCTAGTGGTTAGTGTATCTGGCTTTTGATCGGGAGATCGCGAGTTCTACTCACGGTCGGATCATGCCAAAGACCATCGTAAAAATGGTACCCAGTTACTTGGTGTTTTCAAATACTAGTAATTCATGTTTATGGACAGGTTCTCATTGACGAGACCTGTCGTCTTGTTTTTTATTACTACAGTTACTTTTACTCTACAACAGTGGTTTTTGTGATTTTTCTATACAAAAGTTCTGAACAAGTTAGAGAAAGATCATCAAAATATTACGGAAGCCGCGAGAGGCCCTTCATATAATCTTTTTTTATTCACCTTGTTATCCCGAGATAACGACATAATTAACTCAGGACCTCGAGAAAACACCACAGCTAATTCGAGATCTCGAGAAAACAAAACCGTTATTCCGAGATAACGACATAATTAATTCAGGATGTCGAGAAAACACCACAGCTAATTCGAGATCTCGAGAAAACAAAACCGTTATTCCGAGATAACGACATAATTAATTCAGGATGTCGAGAAAACACCACGGCTAATTCGAGATCTCAAGAAAACAAAACCGTTATTCCGAGATAACGACATAATTAATTCAGGATGTCAAGAAAACAACACAACTAATTCGAGATCTCGAGAAAACAAAACCGTTATTCCGAGATAACGACATAATTAATTCAGGATGTCGAGAAAACACCACAGCTAATTCGAGATCTCGAGAAAACAAAACCGTTATTCCGAGATAAAGACATAATTAATTCAGGATGTCGAGAAAACACCACAGCTAATTCGAGATCTCGAGAAAACAAAACCGTTATTCCGAGATAACGACATAATTAATTCAGGATGTCGAGAAAACACCACAGCTAATTCGAGATCTCGAGAAAACAAAACCGTTATTCCGAGATAACGACATAATTAATTCAGGATGTCGAGAAAACACCACAGCTAATTCGAGATCTCGAGAAAACAAAACCGTTATTCCGAGATAACGACATAATTAACTCAGGATGTCGAGAAAACACAACTAATTCGAGATCTCAAGAAAACAAAACCGTTATTCCGAGATAACGACATAATTAACTCAGGATGTCGAGAAAACACAGCTAATTCGAGATCTCGAGAAAACAAAACTGTTATTCCGAGATAACGACATAATTAATTCAGGATGTCGAGAAAACACAGCTAATTCGAGATCTCGAGAAAACAAAACCGTTATTCCGAGATAATGACATAATTAACTCAGGATGTCGAGAAAACAACACAACTAATTCGAGATCTCGAGAAAACAAAACCGTTATTCCGAGATAACGACATAATTAACTCAGGATCTCGAGAAAACACAATTAATTCGAGATCTCGAGAAAACAAGACAATTATTCCGTGATCTCGAAAAAACAAAATTATTTCATGATCTCGAGAAAACAGCTGAGATTTCTAGCAGAGCTGCGCCCCCTGTGGGTCAGACAACGAAGACTTGCCTTATTAGGTGATTGATTATTCCAGACATTCTAATGACCAAAGTTGCGTCTATACAGAATGAGAAATAGCCCCAAAGTCAGCATATCACAAGTCTCTTGGCGCACCTGAATGAACCATTTCTCAGCTGTTTACTCGAGATCATGAAATAATTGTTTTGTTTTCTCGAGATCTCGGAATAACGGTTTTGTTTTCTCGAGATCTCGAATTAGTTGTGTTGTTTTCTCGACATCCTGAATTAATTATGTCGTTATCTCGGAATAACGGTTTTGTTTTCTCGACATCCTGAATTAATTATGTCGTTATCTCGGGATAACAAGGTGAATAAAAAAAAAAAAAAAAAAAAAGGATTATATGAAGGGCCTCTCTGCTTCCGTAAAATATCCCAATTTTGACCTATTTTTGTCCTATATGCCCGGCACATTACAATTAATTATGGGTGGCAGCCACGAGGTTAAGTACCTTTCATTTTGATGTTTTAGAGCAAAAAAACACTGATTTTGTTAGAAGAAACAAAAGGTAGTTTCTTGTTTTAGTAAAATTTTATTCATCGTGTAGGTTTATTTAATGCAATCATTTCTGTAAATTCTTTTGAAGGGTGCCAACAGACCGAGTTCATCAGCCATGTAGGGGTGATCAGTTCATCCTTACAGGATGTGCACATGTTCACAAGTAGCGACACTGACCTGTGGATGAACTTCTTGACAACCTCCATGCCTGCGTTCAGTTCATTCAGAGCCAGTATATACTCCTGAGTAAAGAGACGCAGTCTGGGACACTTCCCAAAATCCTGGAGAGACAAAAGCAGTTACTAAATCAAAACGGCAGCGCTCTGTGTGCACACGCAAGCACGCTGGTCATCACACACACACTCACCATGTTGTGTTTGAGAATTCTCTGGACCACTGGAGTGAATACTTCAATGACCACCATAGAGCGTGGACGCTCGCGACAGTGCTGTGGAAAGAATCAGAACTTCTGAATGCTGAGTGCCACTTAGCTAACGCTAACCAGCCGCTGCACAGACTCGTGCTGTACTTGATTCACAGTGCAGTCACCAGTGAATGAAACTTTCACACGTAGTCTAGCCAAATAACTTCCGAAGAACCAATGCAGACAATCAATCAGCTGTTTTAGTGTTTCCTGCCCTGGTTAGTGGTTGCACTGGGTATGCGTTACCTTGCAGAAGAATTCACACAGGTCAGGGGGAGGGTGGTTATTTTCCAGCAGGGGAGCGATCGCCTACAGGCAAATAACAGCATCATTACTGAACATACACATAATATGGAAAATTTTTTTCACCCATTATATAGTATGTCTACCATTTACAGCTCATTTAAAAGGAGGAGGACATGCTGGGCAAAAGTGTTTTTTTTTTTTCCCTTGTTTTTAAAATAAAATATGTTGCTGTGATTTGGGGACATACTGGGGCTTTGAGAGTGGACTGTTAGCCTCCCAGTCTGTAATGGCCATAGAAAGAAAACAGGCAGAGAAATCAGGGCAGTTAAGAAGTACATGCTTCTCATGTAGAATCTCCTCTCTTTTAAAAAAAAAAACAAAAAAAAAAACCCACACCGGCATCACCCCTCATGAACACATGACCGCCCATAATAATCTGAATCAAGAAGATGGAGCCGTGCCAACTCGGTTGGAAACGACCGCCAGTCCGCAAACCGCGAGTAAAACTTTCAAAATTTCCAAAACTTTCAAAAGGTCAACGCTATATTGGATATCGTAATAGATGTCTCCTTTTGGACTGAACCTTAGTTCACTTACATGACCGGTCAAAACCCTCAGGTAACATTAGCCGGTCAGCTAACGTTAACATTCTCTTCATGACGCTAAATTTACAGACGTCGTTTTCAAGGCTACATTATCTGAATTGACCATAGTACTGGAATAATAATAATAATAATAATAATAATAATAATAATAAAAAAATAAAATAATCAGCTCCCTGTTGTGCAATTTTGATAAACTTGTTAGCCACCATGCACGGAGATGAGCTCGCAAAAGCACCAACATTACAAAAGTTTCTTTTTCCATCACGTCAGGCAGTTAGCCGTTGCTAGATCGGGTTAGCTTGGCTAGGTAGCTTACGCAATGCTAGGGATGTGACAAGGCACACTAGCTATGTAAATATGTATATAGCTTCAGGAATATTCAAATGTATACGTACACAAGCATCTGAATCTGATCATAAAAACAGCAACGTGAAGACTGTCGCTTAAAAAAAAAAAAATCCATGGATTTGATGATCGTGTTCTCGTTTAAAGGTGTTAGCCAATCAGAGCGAAGCTGTTTACACAGTTAATATTTAAAATCATAGCAAAAAACCAAGGTGTACAGTACCAGTCAAAAGTTCGGAAACACCTTCAAATTCGACGGTTTTATTTTTTTTCCCCTACATTGTAGAACACATGGATGCAAACGGCACGCCTTTTGGCGGATGCCGCCTTTTTCACGGCTGTCTGAGGGACTTGTGTGAATCGCGCAGATCCGATGAGTTTTGTTTTTTTTAGGGGGGGCGTTGGAGTGTCTGATTATAAATTTCATCAAAGTAAATTCTGTATTAAAATTACTAAATAAGCAAATGCAGTTACAGTCCATGAAACATACGAAGTATAAGTATGAGAAGAAAACAGTAAATCAGAAAGCTGCGCACGTAAAGCCAATTACGTAACTTACGTTGGACTGATGGAAATCCTTGCGCGTGCAGTGAAGTGCAGCCAGCAGCAGATAATGGCGCGCAGCCAATTGGCTTTACGTGCGCAGTTTTCTGATTTACTGTTTTCTTTTCTACTGTTGCCGATGGTAGCCTTTGTTACTTTGGTCCCAGCTCTCTGCAGGTCATTCACTAGGTCTCCCCGTGTGGTTCTGGGATTTTTGCTCACCGTTCTTGTGATCATTTTGACCCCACGGGGTGAGATCTTGCGTGGAGCCCCAGATCGAGGGAGATTATCAGTGGTCTTGTATGTCTTCCATTTTCTAATAATTGCTCCCACAGTTGATTTCTTCACACCAAGCTGCTTACCTATTGCAGATTCAGTCTTCCCAGCCTGGTGCAGGTCTACAATTTTGTTTCAGGTGTCCTTTGACAGCTCTTTGGTCTTGGCCATAGTGGAGTTTGGCGTGTGACTGTTTGAGGTTGTGGACAGGTGTCTTTTATACTGATAACGAGTTCAAACAGGTGCCATTAATACAGGTAACAAGTGGAGGACAGAGGAGCCTCTTAAAGAAGAAGTTACAGGTCTGTGAGAGCCAGAAATCTTGCTTGTTTGTAGGTGACCAAATACTTATTTTACCGAGGAATTTACCAATTAATTCATTAAAAATCCTACAATGTGATTTCCTGGATTCTTTCCCCCCATTCTGTCTATCATAGTTGAGGTATACCTATGATGAAAATTACAGGCCTCTCTCATCTTTTTAAGTGGGAGACCTTGCACAATTGGTGGCTGACTAAATACTTTTTTGCCCCACTGTATATGGTAAACAAAAAAGTGTTTAAAAAAAAAAAATTTCATCTTTTAGATTCTTCCAAGTCGTCACTATTTACCTTGATAACAGCTTTGCACACTATTGGCATTATCTAAACCAGCTTCATGAGGTCGTCACCCAGAATGCTTTTCAATTAACAGGTGCGTCTGGTCAAAAATGGAATTTCTTGCCTTCTTAATGCATTTGACACCATCAACCAGTCAAGAGTAAATAATAAAAATACAGTAAATAGCCCTGTTCAACAACTGTAGTAATCCATATTGTCAAGAACCACTCAACTAAGTAGAGAGAAATAACAGTCAGTCATTACTTTAAGACACGAAGTGTCTTTTAGTTAATTAAAATAAAGAAAAACATCGAATTTGAAGGTGTTTCCAAACTTTTGACTGGTACTGTATTTTTCAATTAAAAAAATTGCAAACTTTACAAAAACAGCTAAGGGAATAATATAAAATTATTTTAAAAAAACTGTATGGCATGTCCCCTTTAAAGTCAGATTTTATTTAAAGCTCATTTCACATAGAGTTTAAGACCTAATAACGACCCTGGTGACTTTAGTTCCAGGACTTCCCCAGACCAAGTTTACGGTTCAGAAACATCCCAGTTCTAAAAGCAGTGTGTGACTATAACTCAACAAACCCACTCACCACAATGATGCTCTCATGGTCCTGGGCACTGAGGTTGGTGTTCTGAGAAGGAAGTGACATGAACAGATTACTCAGAATACTGGCTCGTTACTTCCTGCTTAAAGCCATAGTGCAATGACTCGACACTCAACAAGCCTAGTTTCCAGTCGACTAAATATCCTGCACTGCTGGGCCGTTTTATATCTCACACACACACAAATTACAGATGATCACAAATGCTAGCAGGCAGAAAGGAGGGGGAAAAAAATAAAATCCCCGAAAACGGGGGCGGCACGGTGGTGTAGTGGTTAGCGCTGTCGCCTCACAGCAAGAAGGTCCGGGTTCGAGTCCCGTGGCCGGCGAGGGCCTTTCTGTGTGGAGTTTGCATGTTCTCCCCGTGTCCGCGTGGGTTTCCTCCGGGTGCTCCGGTTTCCCCCACAGTCCAAAGACATGCAGGTTAGGTTAACTGGTGACTCTAAATTGACCGTAGGTGTGAATGTGAGTGTGAATGGTTGTCTGTGTCTATGTGTCAGCCCTGTGATGACCTGGCGACTTGTCCAGGGTGTACCCTGCCTTTCGCCCGTAGTCAGCTGGGATAGGCTCCAGCTTGCCTGCGACCCTGTAGAACAGGATAAAGCGGCTACAGATAATGAGATGAGATGAGATCCCTGAAAACCTGGGCGCACGTTTGGTGGACGTTACAGCTTCGAGCTAACAGCATAAAATGATCCAACACATGTTGGTTGAACTGCTATTTAACTGCAATCTGTAGAAATGTTTGGATTTATTAAAAAAAAAAAATCAACCAGCTGTGCACACAAGCTTACATTATACAATGTTTACATTACAAAAAGTGCTTCATTAACACGCCGCACATCATAAATCTATCCTGAAACAGATTTACTGATTGAAAATATTTACCGATTTATTTATTTGTAGACCTGAGCACTGGCATGCACAAGTATTGGTCTTTATACTTGGCATGAATCAAACATATAGGAACACAAAATACTTGGTATAGAACACAACAACAACAGAAAAACAGTATTAAATGGTGACATGTTGCACCATTTATTGTTGAATGATCCATCTGGTGATAAAGTGCTTTGCATTTCAGTTTTTTTTTTTTAAATAAAGCCCCAGCAACAACAAAAAGGAAGCAAGTTCCACCTTCTGCATTCAGTTCACTGATTTCAGTTCCGCCCCAGATCCAGCCTGACCTTTTTTCGTAGCACGTAGACTGATCACATCACCTTTGAATGGCATGGATCAAAATCATTTTTCTGGTGGGTGTGGTTTCGGAGAGGATATTAGCAGTGGTAACGTTGCAAGCTAAATTACTTTAAAAATGTGCTCCCAAACAACGATCAGAAAACACAAGTTCAGTGTGATCGCTGCTTCATAATTAGGGACTCCTCCATATTTTTTACTCAGGGGGGAAAAAATAAAATAAGTCCTGAGCTCTTGTTTATTTGTGCCACATGTTCCTAAAATGACGAATCAGATATAATCTCGATATAGTTGACACAAAACGAAAGCAACTTTTAAGAGACACAAAGGAGTCTTTCATATCCTGCATCTTTCACATCCCTTTCAGTGAACGGACTTGTCCGAAGCTAGACTGCCTTTCAGATTTTTAAAGTGTAGGTCATAAAATAAATTTTCCCCGACACTCAATTATTTTTGTTTAGTGGATTGAAAGCTACTGAATTTTAAATCACAGACTTGCAAATTTTATTAGGTTTTTTAATAGAACAATTAATGAACGTAGAGCCACGTGGCCCTAAATTCGCCGATATTTTTTCCTGCTTCACCATGACACAATACAACATACTAAAGTCATGCATCCCCCCCCCCAACACACTCAGACACACACACACACACACATTCTAATAACCCCCCCAGTATCATGTCCCTAGCCCTTATTGAATGTCCCATGTCCTGGTTCACCAATGTTGTATGTTTTTTTGTTATATTGTTTGTTACACACATCTTGGTTTTACATTTTCTACATTTAACCTGAATAAAAATGGGGGGGTACGCTAGTCTACATTTGTTTATTTCTTTATAAAGTATGCTAGTCTGAGTTTGTTTATTTCTTTATAATAGTATGCTAGTCTGTGTTTATTTCTTTATAAAGTATGCTAGTCTGTGTTTGTTTATTTCTTTATAAAGTATGCTAGTCTGTGTTTATTTCTTTATAAAGTATGCTAGTCTGTGTTTATTTCTTTATAAAGTATGCTAGTCTGTGTTTGTTTATTTCTTTATAAAGTATGCTAGTCTGTGTTTATTTCTTTATAATAGTATGCTAGTCTGTGTTTATTTCTTTATAAAGTATGCTAGTCTGTGTTTGTTTATTTCTTTATAAAGTATGCTAGTCTGTGTTTATTTCTTTATAAAGTATGCTAGTCTGTGTTTGTTTATTTCTTTATAAAGTATGCTAGTCTGTGTTTGTTTATTTCTTTATAAAGTATGCTAGTCTGTGTTTATTTCTTTATAAAGTATGCTAGTCTGTGTTTATTTCTTTATAAAGTATGCTAGTCTGTGTTTATTTCTTTATAAAGTATGCTAGTCTGTGTTTGTTTATTTCTTTATAAAGTACGCTAGTCTGAGTTTGTTTATTTCTTTATAAAGTACGCTAGTCTGAGTTTGTTTATTTCTTTATAAAGTATGCTAGTCTGTGTTTGTTTATTTCTTTATAAAGTATGCTAGTCTGAGTTTGTTTATTTCTTTACAAAAAAAAATAAAATAAAAAAAATAAAGTCATGCATCGCGTGGTGGGCTTTCTCCGTTCGCCCAAGGCATTGTGGGATACAAATTTGAAACAGGAGAGGAAAAACGGAGGACGCGAGTGTGCGAATGAAACGTGAAAGACTGACTAGTGTCACGGAAAGCGAGAAGAAAAGACGTTATGTTATATCCGAAGGAAAGGAAACACAGGACCAAACTAATAAATATCGGCGGTCAGCGAGCACCTCGGTGTGATCAGCTGTTCGTTTAGCAACAGAATGATGTAGCCATCAGTGCACGGTCACAGGTGAACCTGCACATGTGCACACGGACTTCCTCTGTCTGCTTGACTGCATGAAATGAGCGATTTCATGCACATTATTTGCTCGGGAATCCCCTCAAATTAAATAACTTCCCAGCCACAGAATGGCCCGTTTTTTTTTTTTTTTGAGATATTACAGAAATAAACATACATCACAATGACCAAATTTCACAGATTTTATGAAATCGAACAGCCGTCTCGCTTTAATTGCATTGCTTTTGCAAAATCAGAAAAAGAGTAGTTGTTTTCATGTGTCCACTACATCATTATAGCAAAAGCTCAAAAATGATAAAGGCAATGGCTGAAGCTTAAAAGTTGGCACCTCTGAAATTATGGGCAACGCAGGCACTGGAATCTTAAAGGTCCCATGGCATGAAATTTTCACTTTCTGAGGTTTTTTAACGTTAAAATGAGTTCCTCTGACCTTCTTAAGTCACCCCAGTGGCTAGAAATTTCATAATGTGTAAACCAAACTATGCCCAACATTTGAGAATGGCGCGTCAAAACGGCGCATTGAGAAGCTCTTCCCTTTACTACGTCAGCAAGGGAGATGATCCCCACGCCCCCCCTCTGGATTCCCACCCACTGTATGGCTTGCCCGCCCAGCTCAAAAGTTGCCACCAAACATGGAAATTGCGCTGTACATGGATGTGACAACACAGAAAAGAGTCTGTTTTTACTGCCGATGGGAGAGCCCCTGAAGACGCAGTGGCTTAATTTTATTTACTTCAATAATACGCCGTCGAGTCTACCTAAGACGGTGTATGTTTGTCGGAAGCATTTTCCTGAGGAATGTTTCCACAGCTTGGGACAGTACAGGGCAGGTTTTGCACATCAACTGTCACTGAAGCCTGGGTCCGTACCAAGCATCGCTGCCGCATCAGCAACAAACACCGAACAAGTAAGTGTATAACTGTTAAGTCGTTTTGCCGTGTTTTAAAATCGGTGCCACATTAGCCTTGCAATGGCTACATTAGCTGTGCAGCTAACCGCTTCCTGCAGTTAGCCAGGTACTCTGCGCTACAAAACCAAAAAGCATGCAGCATGCTCTGTTATAATAGCCAATCAAAACAGTTTTTACAAAGACACCCACATTCTTTTTTTTAAGTCACTCGTTCATTTTATTTGTTTGTTCAGTAAAAACTAGTGCTGTCAAGCGATTAAAATATTTAATCGCGATTAATGTCGCGACTGTCATAGTTAACTCGCGATTAATCGCAATTTAATCGCACATTTTTGTCACATGAAAAACCATTGTAATTCTCTTATCAGCATAAAAACGTGAATGGGCTTGCTTTGCATTGCAAAAGCATAACACGTCTTGACACAGCCACTGCAAAGTGAAACCTTAGCCGAACACCGAGGCTGGCAAAAGAACCATGAG
This sequence comes from Neoarius graeffei, assembly GCF_027579695.1. Classification (NCBI taxonomy): domain Eukaryota; kingdom Metazoa; phylum Chordata; class Actinopteri; order Siluriformes; family Ariidae; genus Neoarius; species Neoarius graeffei. The sequence goes on along the minus strand of NC_083574.1, from coordinate 40,501,466 downwards.
TGAAGTGATCTACTGTTTGAGTTAGTCTACAACTCAGAGAGACAGGTTACACAGTGACGGTAGGCTTGACATGCTTGATTATAATATAAAGTACACTATTATATTAACTTTAAGTTGTTTGTTGATAAATATTGCATTGAATCTGATCTTTACTGTTTCAGCTCACTTAACACATTTTGTACTTTTACACTTTCTGCCTGTTGATGCGTCGCGCTGTCCAATCAGAGGCGGCCACATTTGCATATTACAGGAAGGATTTCTGGGATAGCATTGAGTTTACAGTTCAGAGGGATCTGGCTTCTTTAGACGCTGTCTTCTTAAAACTGAATCAATATTTAAAAAGAGCCAAATGAGCCAGTCTTTTGAACGGCTCTTTTCAAAGAACGGATCACAAAGATGCGGATCCCATCAAAGAGCCATAAATCCCATCTCTACTAGCGCGCCCTGCCCGCGCTGGTTCTTGGGGGGGGGCGGCATTGCATTACAGTCTAGCTGCTATCGGTTTTCTAAGCAAAGTCTCTGTTCCAAGTTCCTGGCAGTTTCAAAAGCTTATGAAAAACCTACATCATGTCACAGAGCGTTAATCTCGCGTTAAAAAAAATTATCGCCGTTAAAATTGAGTCAAGTTAACGCGTTAATAACGCGACATTTTTGACAGCACTAGTAAAAACCCAAACATTTGTTGAATTTATTTTATTTCCTCGCGTTGCACCTTAAAGGAACAGTCCACCGTACTTCCATAATGAAATATGCTCTTATCTGAATTGAGACGAGCTGCTCCGTACCTGTCCGAGCTTTGCGCGACCTCCCAGTCAGTCAGACGCGCTGTCACTCCTGTTAGCAATGGAGCTAGGCTCAGTATGGCCAATGGTATTTTTTGGGGCTGTAGTTAGATGCGACCAAACTCTTCTGCGTTTTTCCTGTTTACATAGGTTTATATGACCAGTGATATGAAACAAGTTCAGTTACACAAATTGAAACGTAGCGATTTTCTATGCTATGGAAAGTCCGCACTATAATGACAGGCGTACTAACACCTTCTGCGCGCTTCGGCAGCGCATTGATATCTGAGCTCCGTATCAATGCGCTGCCGAAGCGCGCAGAAGGTGTTAGTACGCCTGTCATTATAGTGCGGACTTTCCATAGCATAGAAAATCGCTACGTTTCAATTTGTGTAACTGAACTTGTTTCATATCACTGGTCATATAAACCTATGTAAACAGGAAAAACGCGGAAGAGTTTGGTCGCATCTAACTACAGCCCCAAAAAATACCATTGGCCATGCTGAGCCTAGCTACATCGCTAACAGGAGTGACAGCGCGTCTGACTGACTGGGAGGTCGCGCAAAGCTCGGAGAGGTACGGAGCAGCTCGTCTCAATTCAGATAAGAGCATATTTCATTATGGAAGTACGGTGGACTGTTCCTTTAATGACGTCAGCGCGCGGTATTTTTCCCTTCGCGGTTTGTTCCTTCTCTCTCGCCATAGTAAGACACCCACATCCGCTTGTTCTGACCCACTGGAGGTAGCGTCACAGTGCTGTTAGCCAATCAGAGGTAACACGTTTACATGTCATGAATATTAATGATAAGAGCTGAAATCCTGTCGCTCTCCCGCCACCCGCTCCTCCACCAAACTAGAACAGCCTGAAACAGGAGAACCACAGCATTTTTTTCACCAAAACCAGCTCACAGGGCATTCATTCATACTAGAGACCACCGCACAATTAATGAAAAAACGATGCCATGGGACCTTTAATTATAGCACCAATTCTCTCTCGTGCATCCATGTAATGTGTGCGAGTGTTTTACCTCAGCGAGTAGGGTGGAGATGATGTGAAGAGGGGCTTGGTGGATAGATTCGTCCTGCAGTGGAGAGGTAAGTGCCATGTCCACCAGAGCTCGGATTTCCTTCAGCACCACGTCCCAGCGGCTGGGATTATTCAGCACCTTGCGGTACTTGTAAATTTTTTTCTGTTATCAGGACCAAAAAAAAAACAAAAAAGATGCAATTTATACACGTTCACACTTGGCTTCGTGTATATTACTAATCTGTACGCTATAAATAGTCAATTCCAGAAGTAATCGGTACCCCTCATGAGCCAAAAAAACCCCCTAAAAATAAATAAATAAATATATATATATATATATATATATATATATATATATATATATATATATATATATATATACCGTATTTTCTGGACTATAGAGCGCACCTGTATATAAGCCGCATCCGCTCTATTTTTTAAAAAAAATTTAAAAAAAAAAGATATACAAGCCGCACCGGGCTATAAGCCGCAGATATCTATGTTGAAAAATTAGATATTTACTGCATGTACAGAACGATTTTGTACTGTAAATGTACATGTATGTACCTGAACAGATTCTTTCCGAACAGTGCCTTTTAACACGGCAGCAACTTTGCTGATTAAAACGGAACAGAACCAAGAGAAAATAACCGGTATTTATTTACCTTCATTTCTCCTGTGTTTGAAACCACAAGTCACTTTAATCATCTTCGCTGGATTTGAAAATAATTACCAGTTAGTAATTTGTCGTGCGTGTTCTATCTGCTAAACATCTGCTAATTCTTCTTTGCATTGATTTTTCGTCTATCTTATTTTTGATTCTACTTCCGGTTAGAGCGCCCCTAGCGGTGGAAGAAAAATCCACAGAATAGCCGCACCTTTGTATAAGCCGCATGGTTCAAAACCTAGGAAAAAAGTAGCGGCTTATAGTCCAGAAAATACGGTATATATATATATATATATATATATATATATATATATATATATATATATAATCAGATCTGCATTTATTATTATTATTTTTTTTAAACTGAAAACATTTTCTGTAGTAGGCATATTTTTCCCCTTTGCAAATGACTGGTTTCACTGACGTACACCAAAAATGGATATTTTTATTGAAGCGTCCCTGGAGACAACAGCCACATTGAGCCTCGATGACTCTCCGCGCAAAGCACTTCAAGTTACTGACCCTTGCCAAGGAAAACAGTGTTTGTATTATTTGTAAATATTCTTTAGGGGTGCCAATAATTTAGCCATATATGGTTTTTAAGGCTCGGGGTTGAAAACGGCGTGCGCTAAACCTTTTACAGGATGCGTCGTGTCCGTAATATCCAAATAATAAATCTGTGGTTTATGGAACGTGTAAATACATGAGGTTTCTTTCAAGCTACATAAATACTTAATGTCAGTAACCTTACCTTCCACTGTAGAGAGTGAAACCACTGGTCCCGCAGATAGCTGTTGGCAGCCTGAAAACACACACACACACACACAGTGTATTTGTATGCGAGTGTGAGTGTCATGGAATTATTTAGACGCGCGCGTTCGTCAGTGGGAAGAATGTGAATATAAACAGGTTCCTTTTTACAACTTAAAATACAGTCAAAGAAATGAAACAGCTGGAACGGAGGAGAACCGCGTCCAAAACACCTCGTTTTAACTTGAGGTTTCGACTCTACTCTTTCGACTTTTAGATTTCTAATCGATACAATGCTCGAGTGTTCAGAGAATCGTATGTATGCGCTATGAAATAAATACAAAACGCAGTCATAAGGAGTTTGCTAGAGAGAGAGCGGTACCTGCAGAAGGACGGTCCCTCCAGGGACGCTGAGCTGGACACAGTATTTAGGAGCATTGTCCCAAGACAACAGCTGCAGGTCCTCTATGGTACTGTAGGACAGAGCCACCTCCATGTAACCTGTAGGCTAGAGAGACACGAGAGGGAGAAAACGTTTCATTTCATGTGCAAAAACATACAACACCGTCAACACACAAGGCACTTTTTATTCACTTCAACCGACATTCAAAGCCAATTCTTCTGGGTCGTATTCATTTACAAACATTTCCATCAGAATAGAAGACCTGAGCAACCCTGAGTAAATATTTAAAATGCTAAATATATTAAAAAAAAAAAAAAAAAAAGTTATTCCATGAAATCGAGTTGGCTTCAAGTCACACGATTGAGTGGAATAACTTTTATTCTATCCACATTCACTGGATTTTGAGAAACAGCATTTAAAAAAAAAAATTTATTTTTGCAAATTCCATAAATAAAAACTTGACACGAAATGTCCGACACACCATTTCCACTCGGGTTGGGCGGTATTACGGTAAGAAGGTATCCCGAGGTATCCAAAAGTACCAACGGTATCCGTCTCATTACCGTCATTTTAAAAAAATATATAATATCTAAATAAATGTGGGGTGGCACGGTGGTGTAGTGGTTAGCGCTGTCGCCTCACAGCAAGAAGGTCCTGGGTTCGAGCCCCGGGGCCGGCGAGGGCCTTTCTGTGTGGAGTTTGCATGTTCTCCCCGTGTCCGCGTGGGTTTCCTCCAGGTGCTCCGGTTTCCCCCACAGTCCAAAGACATGCAGGTTAGGTTAACTGGTGGCTCTAAATTGACCGTAGGTGTGAATGTGAGTGTGAATGGTTGTCTGTGTCTATGTGTCAGCCCTGTGATGACCTGGCGACTTGTCCAGGGTGTACCCCGCCTTTCGCCCGTAGTCAGCTGGGATAGGCTCCAGCTTGCCTGCGACCCTGTAGAACAGGATAAAGCGGCTAGAGATAATGAGATGAGATGAGATAAATAAATATGGAGTACATGAGGTCATAGTATAAAATAATAAATTGAAGATCATCCCGAATAACTGTGTGATCGTATTTTCACTAATTCTATCAATTTCCTAAAGAAGTTCTCATCGCGTGCAGGGTTGTTTATGTCGTTACCATGGCAACCCTGCGTGACATTTGGAGTCGGACAGAAAGCTTCGCAAGAGACTGAGACCGCGGTTGAAAGATGGCAAGTCAAGATAACGAGTTAGTGGCAAAAAAAATAAATAAATACAACATCGGCAGTGTGGCAGTATTTTGGTTTCAAACCAAACGAAAAGGGAGAGCCAGCAAACACAGATGAAGCTGTGTGTAAAGTATGTAAGAAGACGGTCATGGCGCGAGAGGGGAACACCTCCAATCTGAGAGCTCACCTACGGATAAACCATCCATTGACGGCTTCAAGGCTGAGTTTGGCGGCCCCACCAAAGACAGATGAAGCCGAAGGAGCAAGGCCAGCTGCCTCACAACATCAACCAACCTTGAAGGAGGCATTCTCCAAGTCAACGAAGTACTCAAGAGACAGCATCCGATGGAAGACCTGCACTCGTGCCGTGACCGAATTCATCGCGAAGGAAATGATGCCTTTCCATACGGTGGAGAAAACCTCGTTCAAAAACATGGTGAAGACGCTGGATGGCCAGTATGAGCTGCCGGGGAGAAAATTCTTTTCAAAAACAGCTATCCCTCAGATGTACAATAAGGTAAAGACAGAAGTAAAGTCATTGTTGTCTGAGGCTGAAAGCTACTCCGTCACCACCGACCTGTGGTCGTCCGTCAACATGACGCCCTACATGTCATTGACTGTACATACAATTTCACCTGAGTGGAAATTAGTGTCAAAATGCCTCCAGACAGCGTATTTGCCAGAAAGCCACACCGCAGAAAATCTTGCCGCTGCGCTACAAGACGCGCTTCACGACTGGGGACTTGACACAAAACTGGCAGCAATTACTACTGACAACGCTGCCAACATCTCTGCAGCTGTGAGGTCCCTGCGCTGGCCGTGGCTCAACTGCTTCGGCCACAATCTAAACTTGGCGGTCACCAATGCTCTGCAAGACCAACGGCAGAAAACTGAGCGCGCCCTTGGACTCTGCCGTAGCATCGTGGGGGCCTTTTCTCACAGCTGGCACCGCAAGAGCGAGCTGAGAAAGAAACAAGTTGAGTTGGGACTCCCAGAGCACAGTCTCATAACGGTAAGCTGACATTAAATAGTAGGTGTCTAAAGAAAAGGTTTAACTGTTTAAACAGGCAGCGCATGTTCAGACATAAATAAATAAATAAATCCATCCATCCACAGGACTGCGCCACTCGCTGGGGCTCTAAGTTTGCCATGGTGGATCGCATCCTCAAGCAGTCACAAGCCATCAGACATGTCCTGTCTGACGACAGAAGGAACAACCTCTCGCTCACCTGGCAGGACACGGATGTCTTGCGATCCATCCACGCAGCGCTGAAACCAGTCAGTGACCTCACAGACGTTTTGTCCGGGGAAAATTATGTCACCAGTTCCTCAGTTCCTCCATCCTACCCATGCTCCAGCTCTGCAAGGATTCTGTGTTGGCCGTGTCAGATGATGACGCCCAATTAACAAACTCCATAAGAACCGGAATTCTTGCCAAGCTAGAGGCCAAATATGCCAGCGATTCAGTGCGTAAACTCATCCAAAAATGCACCTTCCTTGACCCTCGGTATCGCGGAGGCTACGAGAGTGACACTGCTTTGGCCGAGACAAAGTCAGAGTTGGAGGCCGAAATGGTTGTACTCAATGCCCAAGCAGCCGCACCAGTGGGCATTCGAGTGGAGGAGGAAGAAGAGCAACCCCCACCCAAGAAAAAAATGACTCTAGGATGTCTGCTTCAAAGAAAAGTCGGTGCGCCGGCACGTCCGGTCGGTTTAGTGGAGCGGGCAGAAGCAGAGACGTCTGTCTATTGCCGGGAACCTGTCATCCAGGGAGAAGACGACCCCCTTGTGTGGTGGAAGCAAGAAGGAACCAGGCGATTTCCACTGATGTCAAGGGTTGCCCGCAAGTACTTGTGCATCTGTGCCACAAGCTGCCCGTCAGAGCGGGTTTTCAGTACAGCGGGCAAAGTTGTACATCCCCTTCGTGTCTTGTTGAAGCCAGAAAAGGTGGATATGTTGGTGTTTTTGGCAAAAAACATTGATTAGAACTGAGGTGCAGCTACAAATGTTTATTGTGTTGGTAGCCTACAATTTGTTGGTTTTTGTTTGTTTGTTATTTATTTTATTTTAGCTAGGCCTATATGGTCTGCTGTACATTCGCATTAAAAATGATAAAATAATAGGCCTAATTTTAGATGTACATTAAGATTTGCAATAAGATTTGCACTATTAAGATTTGCACGATCAAAATGAATACACGTTTAGGTTTCGCTGACTGTTACATCTGCACTTTCAAAAATGTTAATAAAAGTTGTTAATGCAGTATATGTTTTGATGGGTTTTTTTCTTCAATATTTTAGGCAAATGTAGGCCTAATGCTATTATGTTTTATGTTAGACCAGAGGGCCTCGTAATATTGATAAAATAATTTAAAAAAATCACCAACATCAATGTACGGTTAGCTTATAAGGTTAAAATAATGTAAATGACCGCGCAAAATCGAAAAAAATCTAATATGTCCCCTAAGGCACACCATAGCCTGGGGTACTCCACTTCCACGAGATCTCTCCAATGAGTTGTGTTTTGAGTAGGTTACATGAGTAACAACAAGGTAAAATAATATAACGTATGACATTTGGGATGTGGGTAATAAACGTTTGAAATGTCATCTACTGAAGAAACGGAAGAAAACATCGTAGCGTAAACTGTTCGGTTTCTGGTGGGAATTAGCAATGCGCTTGCTATCTTTGTTGGGTGTGTTAAACCGTATGGATTTAAGTGGAATAATTGTAAGGAGTTATGTGATCAAGACAACGTTTTAAGCAAGGTAAGGCCATTTGATTATTAATTTCCCCGCCATGGCATGACGTGGGCCCATATGATTTTGCCTTGTGCAGCTATCACGCATTTGAATTAGGTTCGCCTCATTTGCGCTGAAGAATATGGTTTATCGCGCAGTCTAAACAGACTTGGGTGTTGGTTGATTCTTTTTCTTTTCATTTCCCATGCTTGAAAGGGTATGATCCTGCTCATCGTGTACTTTTTTTTGATGGAGTAGGTGAAATAGTGCTGCAAATGGCGTTTCAACGCAGACATGTGTAAACGACAGTTGAATGCTATTTTCAAGATGAAGGAAGAGTTGCGTGATGCTTTGAAATATCTCTTAATCCATTCATCAATGCACACAATTCGCTATGCTGCTTTTAAATAGTACATTTGAGGCACAGGCGCAGGTCTGGACAAGGTCCGCCGGTATAGGCGCACGTTACACAGTAGGCCGAAACAAAATATTTTTTTCTCGGTAATACCGTATACCCCGGGAAAACACAGACAGTTTAAAGGCATCAAAATTTGGATACCGCCCAACCCTAATTTCCACTTAGAACGTAAACAAACCGATGAAATGACAGGAGCAATTTGTGAAAAATGCTATAATAATAATAATAATAATAAATTGGTGGCGGCACGGTGGTGTAGTGGTTAGCGCTGTCGCCTCACAGCAAGAAGGTCCTGGGTTCGAGCCCCGTGGCCGGCAAGGGCCTTTCTGTGTGGAGTTTGCATGTTCTCCCCGTGTCTGCGTGGGTTTCCTCCGGGTGCTCCGGTTTCCCCCACAGTCCAAAGACATGCAGGTTAGGTTAACTGGTGACTCTAAATTGAGCGTAGGTGTGAATGTGAGTGTGAATGGTTGTCTGTGTCTATGTGTCAGCCCTGTGATGACCTGGCGACTTGTCCAGGGTGTACCCCGCCTTTCGCCCGTAGTCAGCTGGGATAGGCTCCAGCTCGCCTGCGACCCTGTAGAACAGGATAAAGCGGCTAGAGATAATGAGATGAGATAATAAATTGTTTGGGGGGGGGGGGGGGGGGGATTTCTTTCTTACCATCAAATACTTTTTTCTTTATTTTTGTATTTTTTGGGGTTGAGTTTTTATTTTGTCCTTGGTTCGTTCAGCAACACGATCCGCCATTTTGTTCTTTTTCTTTGGTGGTTGGCAAACCAACTTAAAAGGTGCATTACCGCCACCAACTGGGCTGGAGTGTGGAACAGGAGATATTGAAGCAAAAAAAAAAACAACCCCAAACTATAATCTTTTAGCTATTTCTGTTTCTTTTAAACACTTGATAAAGCCGCCATTTTGTTTTTCTCTACTCACAGTAAAGGAGTTGATATCCTAGTAGTAGAGGAGCCAATCAGAGCACATGATTGCTCAGATCCAGTGAATGTGGAGAGATTTTGTTTGTTTGTTTACATTTATTGCCATTTAAGCATCTATGGCTATTTCATGGCCAATACAGGTAATAAATATCACATAAAATTAAAACCAATAAATAAATAAATAAATAAATACATCAAATACGTTTGTACACATCAATGCACTTCAAAAAGTTTAAAACCTTTAACCGTGAAACCTTATTAAAAATATCTAGCATTGTGCTTTCTTTAAAAAACTTCTGCCTTTGTATTCTAAAAGCAGGGCAAGACAAAATGTGCTTAATTGATAAGAGATCACCACAAAGATCGCAAAGTGGAGGTTCACCTCCAGTTAACAGAAAACCATGTGTTAGTCTAGAGTGTCCAATTCTACCCCTTGTGTAGACAACTTGGTCATGTCTACATGAAAAAGATTGAATAGTCACTTGTTTCACATTAGTGCATATTTCTTTCAGCTTGTTGCCAGCACAGTTAGTCCAATCAGCTTGCCGAATGTGGAGAGAATAAAATAAAATCTGATAACTGTAATGTGGGGTGGCACGGTGGTGTAGTGGTTAGCGCTGTCGCCTCACAGCAAGAAGGTTCTGGGTTCGAGCCCCGTGGCCGGCGAGGGCCTTTCTGTGCGGAGTTTGCATGTTCTCCCCGTGTCCGCGTGGGTTTCCTCCGGGTGCTCCGGTTTCCCCCACAGTCCAAAGACATGCAGGTTAGGTTAACTGGTGGCTCTAAATTGACCGTAGGTGTGAATGTGAGTGTGAATGGTTGTCTGTGTCTATGTGTCAGCCCTGTGATGACCTGGCGACTTGTCCAGGGTGCACCCCGCCTTTCGCCCGTAGTCAGCTGGGATAGGCTCCAGCTCGCCTGCGACCCTGTAGAACAGGATAAAGCAGCTAGAGATAATGGATGGATGGAACTGTAATGTTAGTGAGCTTATATGTTACACTGCAAGTAATAAACATCATAATTAAAAAGTGGCTCATTGTGGCCAGAAAAAAAAGTCATAATGACAACAGGTTTTGAGACATTTCAAAAAAAAAAAAAAAAGGATTAAAAATCAAAAGCTGAAATGAGTGTGCACAAAAAGGTGAAGAGGTCTGAAAACCTTCGGAACTAGAAAGAAACTGCTTACGTCAAAGCGGTGAAGTTTCAGCCACCTATTCTGAACATCTCCTCGGTGGTTATTTCAGTTTCACTTTAACTGATCTTAGAATGACTAAAAAGTTAGCGTTCTTGTTATGCATCACCCAGGCTGCAGCATCTCATTTTTTCAGCTCCACCAGACCCTGCCTGGAGTGCTCGCGGTCACATGGCTTCAAATGTCAACAGGCTGTTCCCGGTCTCCATCTCTCTACAACACAACACAACACTGGAGCTAGCGGTTCCTTTATTAGCCTCCCTCCCACCTCTATAGCTCGGCTCTTCCGTTATTAGACGCGGCCTCCCCCTGCTGTTGAACAAACAAGGCTATTACTTGATTTGCACTGCCCTCCCTCTAGACTCGAACCAAACCGCAGTTCCTGTATTTGTCAGCCACCCAGTTCAACATAGCAAACAAGCAGTTCCTTTCTTTCGCTCATTCTCCGTCTCTCATCTGCTCTCGCTCCCCCCCCCCTTTCTCTTGCTCACTCGAACAAATATGCGATTCCTCCCTCTATCTCTCTCCTTTCGTAACAGAACAGAATGGGCTATTATTTTATTTACAGCTCCTCTTCGAGATGATCGAGCAGCTGGCTGTTCCTGCCTGACCTCCTCCCTCTGCTGCTGGGGTTAAATGTGCACCTCCAACATGTGCTGCATGTGAGAAGACGCTCATGACCGTTCAGGAAGGAAGAGATGGCGGGGTGGATTGGGGGTGGGGGTGGGGGGAAGAATCCCTTTCAAACGCGAAAGCAGAAGCGTTCTTAAGCAAAGGGGGAGATTAATTCAATGAAATTTAAAAAAAAAAAAAAAAAGTCAATACGTGAACATGGGAGAGAGTGTACAGCACGGCTCTGAACCTCTTGGCCAGGTTGTCATAGTGACAGTATCCTGAGCGGCAGCTCGCCGTGGTAACTCTGCTTTAGCTCTCACTTCGATCTGTGGCCATCTCCGTCTCTTACCGCACTCTTCCCCCCAAAAAAAAGCTTTGTGTATCCCTCTGGTTCATCACATTCGGCCTCTTTTTCATGCTGCAATTCTTCCTTAAAGAGGAGCTGAACAGCTCTTGTCGCCACATTGCCATGGAAACAAAGATGAAAAAGAGACATACGTTTTTTTTTTTTGTTACCAGGGAGATCCAGATGGAAAAAGATGTTCAGAGTGGGGGTTGAACAATAGTATATATTCAGACCCTTTCTCTGGAAATGATGGACAGATTTAGATCTATCTATCTATCCATCCATCCATCCATTTATTTTTGCACATTTCCTCCTCATGATTTCAAGATGCGTAGGAAAAAAAAAAAAAAAGCACCCGAGTAGACAGCATGGAAGAGCTGCTATGCTGTTTCTGAAGAATTTCTCATTTGAAATGCTATAAACAACATCCCGGACCTTGATGAAAGATAAAGTACACAGACAGACGCTCGAGATAGTGTGACTCAACGACGACACGACACACTGTTACACTCGGATGACATAAATGCAAAACTAAATGCAAAGCCGATGATACAGAATTCCTGCCATATGATACACTCGTCAAAAGAGTGTCGAGGCAATGAAAAGGGATCTGAATAAACTCCTGAATTTGGCTGCCTTTGTCTTGTATCTGATGTACACCTAAAGTAATAATAATAATAATAAATTTATATAGCGCCTTTCAAAAAACCCAAGGACGCTTTACAATTATAGACAAAGAAAAAAAAACAATAAAAAATGAATAAATAAATTAAAAAAAAGTAAAAAAGTCCACCAAGTAGGGGTCAGGATGTAATTCCAGTGGTGTCGCAGCCACAGTCCCACCAAAAGGCGCACGAAAACGAGTCCCACATCTCCAGCACCGCCGCCGTGACGCCGTCAGCCACATCGCTCGAACACCACGCCGTGGATCCACAAAGCGAGCAGAGAAGCTCCGCCACGCAGAGTGCTGGTGTGTCCCAAACTGCCTGCACAGCCGCCGCGACACCACCGAGCAACATCGCTCGGAACATCACGCCAAGCGTTAAAGCGCAGGACAACCAGGATGTAAAATGAGCAGCGAGCTCACTGCAGTCCACAGCTGGGAGCGCAGGCATTGCTCACGGCGAACCAAGGCCTGGAGGGAACCGACGCCCAAACTGGGTCCGGAGCTACACCACAACCGGCGGACAAAAAACACTCAAACATGAAACCACACAAACACAAAAAATAAATAAAATGAAAACTAAAAAAGAAAGAAAATCAAAATAATAAAAAAAAAAAAATAGCTCTGGAGCTGCGGGGTCCGGCGGAGGCAAAGTACACACCATAACGAGGAGGAATCTAAATCAGCTCAGCCCTGGTGAGGGCGAACAGGTTCAATAAAACCTGATGTTGCAGGCAAACCTTTGAGAGCAATTTAAAAAAAAAAAAAATCATACTCAGAGAAGGAGAAACAGAGGGCAGACGAGTCATTATGTGCCAAGATGTGGTGTGTTAAAAAAAAAAAGTTTCCACCTGCATCAGTTTTCGTTTTGCATAAATATGATCAGGGCTGATGCTGAGCTCTGAAGCATTAAAAGGCCTTTATGTTTCTGTAAAGATCTCAAATCAGCTAAGAGTATACCAGGTCGCCACTAGAAAGGAATCATCTGTGCACCTTATTACATGTGTAGACGCATATATTTCACAATATTGTAAACAGTTCTTGAAATGACTTCCTTTCAGTAACCTTTAAAACCCCTGGGAACACTTTCAAAATGTTTAAAACAACAACAACAACCAAACAAGGACTAAAGCTCGATCTTATCAGTAGCAAATTCCAGAAATATTATATCCTGTAACTACAATTTAATTATAGCTAATAACTAAATGCTGTAAAGCGTTCAGAGTTGCGTGGGCATATCGGGTTGCATAATGATTGACAGTGGTGTCTCTGTGGCAATGAAAACAACTCTGGGGGAAAAAAAAAAAAAAAGTGCTAGCACTAGCACTTTCTAGTTTGATTTTACGCAACAAGGCATATACGTGGTATAATATATTTTGTAAATATATCTAGCAGGAAAATCAGCTGTGTGTGCACGCTACTGCTATTTCCACTTTCCAGCAGATTTAAAAAGCTACACGAAAAATCAGTAGGGTGTATGTAAACTTTTGCATGTAGAAGCAGAGTGTACGTCACAACTAGATTAACATCATAAATTATACCGAGCCTCTTTCAACTGCCGCACAAATCGGGTCCATAAGTATTTCTACAGTGACAGATTTGTTTGAAAAAAAAAAAAAATTATGAAAATTGTCCATTTTTCACAGGCTCAAAAGTAACTGGACAACTTGGGGGCGTCGTGGATAAGGCGCCATACCATAAATTCGGGGACCCAGGTTCGATTCCGGCCCGAGGTCATTTCCCGATCCCTCCCCGTCTCTCTCTCTCCCCCGCTCATTTCCTGTCTCTACACTGTCCTGTCCAATAAAGGTGAAAAAAGCCCAAAAAAATATCTTTAAAAAAAAAAGTAACTGGACAACTGACTGATCAACAGTTGCACGTTTCTTCATTATCGCCTAAGAAATTAGAGAGATAAAAAGTCCAGAGTTGATTTTGCATTTGGCAGATGTTCATGAGAACTCTCAAATATGCAGTCCAAAGAGGTGCTGACGCAAGAAAACCACAAAACAGACCAAAATCACGTATACAGAAAAGAAAAAAGGAGAGTGAGACAGAGAACGAGAGAGAGAGAGAACAGAAACGGCCAGAGTGGCCAAATGAACAATTTCGTACAATCTTAAAGAAGGAACGCACTGGTGAGCTCGGCAACACCAAAAGGCCTGGATGATCCTAGAATTCTTTCCTTGGTGAGGAAGGAAAAACAAACAAACAAACAAACAAACAAAACCCCCCACACCCTTTCGCAACATCCAGCCAAGTCACGAACACTCTTGAAGAGGTAGGTCTATCAAAGTCTACAATCAAGATGCCTTCATGACACAGAGATGCAAACCATTGGTAACTCAAGCACATGAAGGCCAGATTAGATTTTGATAGAATGGATGCCCAGTTCTGAAACAAGGTTCTTCAGACAGAAGAAACCAAGATTAACTTACATCAGAATAAATGGAAGAGAAAAGGAATATGGAGAAGGAAAGGAAGGGCTCATGATCCAAAACATGGTGGACATGGGCAAGCATCGCTGCTAACAGATCTGGGTCACTGGTGTTTATTGTTGATGTGACTGCTGATAGAAGTAGCACAATGAATTCTGAAGTGCATAAAGCTATACTTTCGACTCGGATTCAATCAAGTACTGCAAAACTTATAGGACGGTGCTTCACAGTACAGATAAGCAAACAGTGGTGCTTGAAAGTTTGTGAACCCTTTAGAATTTTCTATATTTCTGCATAAATATGACCTAAAACATCATCAGATTTTCACACAAGTCCTAAAAGTAGATAAAGAGAACCCAGTTAAACAAATGAGACAAAAATATTATACTTGGTCATTTATTTATTGAGGAAAATGAGCCAATATTACATATCTGTGAGTGGCAAAAGTACATGAACCTTTGCTTTCAGTATCTGATGTGACCCCCTTGTTTAGTTGCAGGTATTGCTGCACGTTTGTGGTAACTGTTGATCAGTCCTGCACACCGGCTTGGAGGAATTTTAGCCCGTTCCTCCGTACAGAACAGCTTCAACTCTGGGATGTTGGTGGGTTTCCTCACATGAACTGCTCGCTTCAGGTCCTTCCACAACATTTCCATTGGATTAAGGTCAGGACTTTGACTTGGCCATTCCAAAACATTAACTTTATTCTTCTTTAACCATTCTTTGGTAGAACGACTTGTGTGCTTAGGGTCGTTGTCTTGCTGCATGACCCACCTTCTCTTGAGATTCAGTTCATGGACAGATGTCCTGACATTTTCCTTTAGAATTCACTGGTATAATTCAGAATTCATTGTTCCATCAATGATGGCAAGCCGTCCTGGCCCAGATGCAGCAAAAGAGGCCCAAACCATGATACTACCACCACCATGTTTCACAGATAGGATAAGATTCTTATGCTGGAATGCAGTCTTTTCCTTTCTGTGAGAGAGGCCTTCAGTTGCTTAGAAGTTACCCTGGGGTCCTTTGTGACCTCGCTGACTATTACACACCTTGCTCTTGGAGTGGTCTTTGTCGGTCGACCACTCCTGGGGAGGGTAACAATGGTCTTGAATTTCCTCCATTTGTACACAATCTGTCTGACTGTGGATTGGTGGAGTCCAAACTCTTTAGAGATGATTTTGTAACCTTTTCCAGCCAGATGAGCGTCAACAACGCTTTTTCTGAGGTCCTCAGAAATCTTTGTTCGTGCCACGATACACTTCCACAAACATGTGTTGTGAAGATCAGACTTTGATAGATCCCTGTTCTTTAAATAAAACAGGGTGCCCACTCACACCTGATTGTCATCCCATTGACTGAAAACACCTGACTCTAATTTCACCTTCAAATTCACTGCTAATCCTAGAGGTTCACATACTTTTGCCACTCACAGATATGTAATATTGGCTCATTTTCCTCAATAAATAAATGACCACGTATAATATTTTGTCTCATTTGTTTAACTGGGTTCTCTTTATCTACTTTTAGGACTTGTGTGAAAATCTGATGTTGTTTTAGGTCATATTTATGCAGAAATATAGAAAATTCTAAAGGGTTCACAAATCTTCAAGCACCACTGTACAACGAAAGCAACCCAAGAGCTTCTTAAGGTAAAGAAATGGAATGTTCTTAAATGGCCTAGTCAGTCAACTGATTTGAGAATGCTTTTCACACTTATTGGGGGAAAAGAAAAAAAAAACCTGCAGTAAAAGACCTGCAAAGCATCTCAAGGGAGGAAAACTCAGCATTTGGTTATATTCACAGGTTCCAGACTTCAGGTGATCACTGACTGCAAAGGATTTGCATCCAAGTATTGAAAATGATGCTTATATCTATAATTACGTTCATACGTCCAATTACTTTTCAGCCCTTAAAAATGGAAGGCCAATGTAAGACAGTCTAACTCCTACACAGTTAATGCAATACAGCTTTGTTAAACCCCTCGAACTAAAGCTGAAACTCTCCACTTCAATCACATCTTGATAGCTTCAAGACTGTGTACAGAGCAAAATCATAAAATTTGGATCACGATCTAAATACTTATGGACCTGACTGTGTGTCATGTGACTGTGCGCGGCTTATTACTCTTCAGCGTCATAAGCTTTGCTGGTGAAACTCAGTAAGCTCAGATGTTTCCATTTAGAACACTATTTGTATTGTATAAATACACAGAAAACCCCTCACGAGGGTCATAAACTGGAGTCTTGGCCGTTTTTATTTTTAATTATACCATAATTCTACTTTTTTTTTAACAGTATTAAGCGTAGATCACGATCAACTGCTACCACAAACTACGTATGACACTAAATTAGTGTCTATAAAATGCTAACACAACTAACGAGAAGGAGATCATAAGCAGAGGCTGAATAGGCAGGAAAGAAGAAGTCACTTTAGTTTCTGTGGTTGGGGGTGAAAAAGAAACTTGCATAAGCAGATTGCAGATTCTGATTGGGACTTTGGTAATTAGTAAATACAGTGGTGCTTGAAAGTTTGTGAACCCTTTAGAATTTATTTTTCTGCATAAATAGGAACTAACTCGATCAGATTTTCACACAAGTCCTAAAAGGAGATAAAGGGAACCCAGTTAAACAAATGAGACAAAAATATTACACTTGGTCATTTATTTATTGAGGAAAATGATCCAATATTACATATCTGTGAGTGGCAAAAGTATGTGAACCTCTAGGATTAGCAGTTAATTTGAAGGTGAAATTAGAGTCGGGTGTTTTCAATCAATGGGATGACAATTAGGTGTGAGTGGGCACCCTGTTTTATTTAAAGAACAGGGATCTATCAAAGTCTGATCTTCACAACACATGTTTGTGGAAGTGTATCATGGCACGAACAAAGGAGATTTCTGAGGACCTCAGAAAAAGCGTTGTTGATGCTCATCAGGCTGGAAAAGGTTACAAAACCGTCTCTAAAGAGTTTGGACTCCACCGATCCACAGTCAGACAGATTGTGTACAAATGGAGGAAATTCAACACCATAGTTACCCTCCCCAGGAGTGGTCGACCAACAAAGATCACTCCAAGAGCAAGGCGTGTAATAGTCAGCGAGGTCACAAAGGACCCCAGGGTAACTTCTAAGCAACTGAAGGCCTCTCTCACATTGGCTAATGTTAATGTTCATGAGTCCACCATCAGGAGAACACTGAACAACAATGGTGTGCATGGCAGGGTTGCAAGGAGAAAGACACTGCTCTCCAAAAAGAACATTGCTGTTTGGATGCAGTTTACTAAAGATTACATGGACAAACCAGAAGGCTATTGGAATAATTCTGTACATAGCTGAGACCAAAATAGAACTTTTTGGTTTAAATGAGAAGCGTTATGTTTGGAGAAAGGAAAACACTGCATTCCAGCATAAGAACCTTATCCCATCTGTGAAACATGGTGGTGGTAGTATCATATAGAAATATAGAAAATTCTAAAGGGTTCACAAACTTTCAAGCACCGCTGTATATTTCTGCCAATCTCAGATCAGCCAGAAGAAAATGGCAACAAGAGATCAAAGAGAAACGAAAGCAATTTGCAGTCGACGGGAAATTAATAAGAGACCACAGAAGAACAATAAGAAGTTAACTATGGAGGAAAAAAAAAGTTGCCAAGTGCAATTGTTAAACTTCTCAGATTTTTGAATAAATACTAGCTTTTATAAAGTAAAGAATTGTCCGAAACAATTTTTACTACACATATTGAATCCACTGCAGTTCACAGAAGAGTTTGAACCAAATATGAGACATTCACAATGCCTAATAATAATAATCAGCTTCACTGCGCAGGTGATAAACACTTTAAGAATAAAACATAAATCCATGCGTGTGTTTTCACAAACACTACCTGCAGAAACTTTATAAAATCCGAGAGAACACAGACATTCGAGTGAGGGTTGTTTTTCACGTCGGCTGTAAAAATAACGGACAAAGCCTTGGTGACGTCACTCGTAGGATTTCTGAAGAGCGGTTTTGAAGCTCAAATAAGCAGGCTATGGACGCCGCGATCTTGGCAGCGCCCGACTCCGCCTAACTCCCGGCTAGTTCGTAAACGGAGAAAGGGGCGGGGATGAGTAAAGCCTTGCTGCTTGAACAGTACAGCTGGAACACGCCTACTAACCTCGAAGCTAACAAGCTAGCTATGCAAACTAGCCAACAAGCTACTGGGTAAACTAAAAGAAGCCGCTCCATAAGTACAGACCATAACCTCAATGGCCGGTTTACAAATAAATAAAATAATCAAAATCACTAAGTGTGTAGCCATAATCATTAATTAAAAACATTAGCGATAATATTTCCCCGATAGTTAACTTATGTTAGCTTGGTTAATAGCTAGCTTGCTAAAAATATTGAAAGTACAACCTAATAAAGCAAATTAAAGTTAACTTGCAGATGTAGTAGCGTGTAAAAGTTGTGTTTGGATGGGAAAGCTCTTAGACGAAAACAGGCAAGGTTCCATGAATTATTTATTTTCGGAGGCAAGTTCCGAGAAAACGCCAGCTCGCGGCTAACAAGGACACAAACCCAGCTGTCACTCAAAATCAACCCCGCCCCCAATTATGCATAAATGTACAGCTGAATATAATTTAACCTTTTGAATTATAGAAAAATATGTCACCCCCTGTGCAATTGTCACGAAGGAGGAAACTAACTACAGGAGATCAAAACTGTTTTTTTTTTTCTCTTTTTTGGTACCAGGCTGTAAACATGTTTGTTTTCGCTGGAAAGTTGGACATTTTAACATGGGGGTCTTTGATCTATAAACTGTACTATCTGAACTAAAAGGAATTAAATGTGGGCGAATTGTGACTGTTGACGCGTAGCTCGGTCCATATGCACACGCACGCACGCATGATAGGTTTACAGCATTGTAGCAGGGCCCGTTTACACGAGGACGCTGTCGGGTAAAAACGACTAAATATTTTATCGGAAGTGCCTTTCGTCTACACGGGGACGGCGCTTCCGAGGCTGAAAAACGGAAAAAATTGAAAACGCCTTCCAGAGTGGATAAGTTAAAAACAGCCCCCGTTGCATATCCGTCTAAACTACCCAATACGCGAAACTCTGCTCAGATCTGCTCACATCGGGTACGCGTTTACGTCATGCGTCATATACTGTACATGCCAGCCCGGGAAGTAAGAAAGTAAGTAAAAAAGTAAGAGCATGTCTGATTACATCGATCTAACGGACCTTCAAGCTGCTCTGGCAGCTTTAATAAACGTCCAGGAGTCCTTCGAGCATCTATACCGAATCTGCACATATACCGTTAATGAACAGAGGCGGGTATAGCATGCTCTTACTTTTTTACTTACTTTCTTACTTACCATAGCCAGAGTAGTCAAAGTTTTCGCGGCGCAGATGTGCAGATCAGACAAGACGGAAGACGTTGCGCATGCGTGCAGACGTAGCGGAGGTCTTTCACAGCCCCACCTAGCCGCCTGGCATGCACATCCAATTGAATTCCACACATTTATGCGTCACCGTATAGACGCAGATTTCCTCCTTGAAAACGGTCGTGTAGACGCGGAAACAAGTGTGAGAACGAAAACGGACTTTTGCGTTTTTGTTTCAGACCGTCCCCGTGTAAAGTGGGCCGCAAACTAGCCAGCTATTGCTCAATTCACTCGGATACATTTAGGGTGGGAAATATACAACAAGGATAACACGCCGAACCTGGAATATCTAGTAAGCGATGGACGACGATCGAATCACTTTATATGTAGACTGCGCTTAATATCCACTAGCGACTGACTGTCAGCTACAAAGCGAAGGGTGACAAGCGATTTGCTTTACATGTGTACGCCCCTTTATAAATCAGTGCTGTTGGATCGATATGAACATGAAGATCGGAGCTCAGCTCTGTTTAGAAGTAGAACGACTTCAAGGCAAACAGAACAACAACTTAAGCAACAGCTCAGGCCAAGTACAGTGTCTTGCAAAAGTATTCACCCCCCTTGGTGTTTGTCATGTTTTATCGCATTACAAGCTGGAATTAAAATGGATTTTTGGAGCGTTAGCACCATTTGATTTGCACAACATGCCGACCACTTTAAAGGTGCACATTGATGTATTATTGAGAGACAAACAATAAGATGAAAAAAAAAACAGAAATCTGGAGTGTGCATAGGTATTCACCCCCTTTCGTATGAAACCCCTAAATAAGAGCTGCTCCAACCAATTCACTTCATAAGTCGCATAATTAGTTGATTAAGATCCACCTGTGTGCAATCAAAGTGTCACATGATGTCTGTATAAATCACCCTGTTCTGGAAGGACCCTGACTCTGCAACACGACTAAGCAAGCAACATGAAAACCAAGGAGCCTCCAAACAGGTCAGAGACAAAGTTGTGGAGAAGTATAGATCAGGGTTGGGTTATAAAAAATATCCCAAACTTTGAATATCCCAGGGAGCACCATTAAATCCATTATAGCAAAATGGAAAGAATATGTCACCACTCCAAACCTGACAAGAGAAGGCCGCCCACCAAAACTCACAGACCGGACAAGGAGGGCATTAACCAGAAATGCAACAAATACACCAAAGGTAACACTGAAGGAGCTGCAAAGATCCACAGCGGAGATGGGAGTATCTGTCCATAGGACCACTAAGCAGGATACTCCACAGAGCGGGGCTGCATGGAAGAGTGGCCAGAAAAAAAAAAAAAAAAAGTCATTGCTGAAGAAAACACGTTTGGAGTTTGCCCAACTTCATGTGACAGACTCCCCAAACACATGGAAGAAGATTCTCTGGTCAAATGAGACTAAAATTGATCTTTTTGGCCATCATGGGAAACGCCATGTGTGGCGCAAACCCAACACCCTGAGAACACCATTCCTACAGTGAAGCATGGTGGTGGCAGCATCATGCTGTGGGGATATTTTTCATCTGCATGGACAGGAAAGCTGGTCAGGACTGAAGGAAAGATGGATGGCACTAAATACAGGGCAACTCTGGAGGAAAACCTGTTTGAGTCAGCCAGAGGTTTGAGACTGGGACGAAGATTCACATTCCAGCAGGACAATGACCCTAAACATGCTGCTAAAGCTGCACTGGAGTGGTTTAAAAGGGAAACATTTAAATGTCTTGGAATGGCCTAGTCAAAGCCCAAACCTCAACCCAACTGAGAATCTGTGGCATATGACACAACCCATCTAACTTGAAGGAGTTGGATCAGTTTTGCCTTGAGGAATGGGCAAAAATCCCAGTGGCTACATGTGCTAAGCTAATCGAGACACCCCAAGAGACTTGCAGCTGTAATTGCAGCAAAAGGTGGCTCGACAAAGTACGACTTGGGGATGGGGGTGGAAACCCATGCAGACTATGGACCCTTTTCACGTGACGTCACGACAAACGCGGCCGCCATTTTGGACATGTACTACCAGTAGTTTACCACAGCCAGCATTGAGGAACGGCAGCAAAGAAAGTGTTTATTTTCAGCAAGACTTCCATCATGCCACTATATTGTTGTGCACCTGGATGTAGTAACCATCAACAAACAAGGCAAGGGTTATCATTTTACCGGATCCCGGTAGATGCTGACCGACGGAGAAGATGGATAGCGGCCATAAACAGGAAAGATTGGCAGCCCTCGGCATGCCAACGCTTGTGTAGTGACCACTTTGTTGGAGGTAAGACGAATAAAATTAGCCAGAAAAGGCATTACATTGCTGTTAACATTCTGTGGCGGCGAGTGTGTAACCAAATAGGCTAAAATAACCCATTGTAACCTCTTTGTTCTTCTGTAGTAGCTATTAGCTAACGACATTAGCTAGCGTTGTGTTCCTTTGCTGTTGGTAGACTGTAGGACAGATCAGAGGCAGTGTCCTACAAACAGCGCTTAATTTGAGGGGGAGCAAGCCGGAGGGCGCTCCGGAACCTCGGGCGTTGGCTCCGGCAGCTATTTACACTGGATCCGGTGATCCGACACCTCTTTTGACTATGTAACAAAAAAAAAAAAAACTAATAATTAAATAAAAAAATGCAAGTTTATTTAGTGTTAATGTCTGATTTTGATATCTGTCTTGTTGGTGATTTCTCTCATGAAACGACATCCACAAAATATCTGCAGATGAACTTAATTTGCAGTGTTTTTACAAAACATGCCCAGAAGCGCAGCGCCGCGCCCCCCCCCCCTCTTTTTTTCCGCACCGGAGCCGCTCATCCTCTGCGCTCCGGGACCTCCCACTTTACAAATTAAGCACTGCCTACAAATAAGTGTTCAAAACAAGAGGAACATGTATTTGTCTCTTAAATCCAGGCCGTTCCCTGTAATCTGTCACAACGGTTGGAGAAAGTAATGGCAAATAGTGAGTGCACAAACCATAGAAGGGAAACTGTACACAGCGCCAGGGCAGTGTGATGGTAAACGTCGCTCTCTAAAGGCCTCTGCATGCTCGTGCGACAAGGCTTTCGCAGATAGCTTTTCGCAGACAGTTGTAATTTATTGTTGAGCGGGGATAATAGGCGTGCGCGATGTTATTCACCGGCACAACGCAAGGGGGCGCGAAGTCGCTAGGAGTAGTTGGTGGGTGTGGTTAGTGGAGTGTTTATCCTCCGGTTACTTATAATGACTAGAACTGGAGTCGTATAGATGTACGTACTTCCTCGATCAACCGCTCTTCATGCTGCTCCATCTTCGCTCGTGTTTTTAAAAATGCCGGTCGTGAAAACAAACCAAACCGGGAAAGTAGGGAAGCGGAAGTGCGTGTCCAGCGGATGTAGAGTGGACCAATCGGAGCCCTCTTGTCTGCGACGCTGTCTGCGAGGCTTCTGCGGTGGTCACAATTTTTGGGAGGTGCGCGCAGAGCGTCTGCGAAGGTGGGGGGCTACGCAGACACTGTCTGCGACGCTATCTGCGAGGACTGGGTTGTCAGCATAAATTGGCCTTAAGCCTGCTAACCTCAATTTTTGAAAATACCCCTCCCTCTGCTCGCCCTGTAAATGCCCTACGTCGCTGGATAGCGAAGGTGTTTTCTGCATCTCACTCCTTTTTCTTGTATGTTCTCCGTTTGTCGCCTTCCTCGCATTCAAACCGATTCGAGCCGAAGTCCGCTACATGTCCAAAATGGTGGTCGCGTTTACGAAGGTCACGTGACTGAAAAGGGTCTATAGATGTTTTTTTTTTTTCCCCATCTTAATTATTGTTTGTCACAATTAAACAACAATATTCACCTTTAAAGTGTTGTGTAAATCAAATGGTGCTAAACCCCCCCCCCCCCCCCCCCAAAAAATCTATTTTCATTCCAGCTTGTAATGTGACAAAACAGGACAAACAGCAAGTGGGAATAAATACTTTTGCAAAACACTGTACATTTAGTTAACCTTACAGATTAAGATCTACAAGCTACATCATGTTAATTTGTGAGAAATAACAGAAATGTTCTGCACACAATCACGAAGACACTTCATATGAGTAATGACGCATGCAGAATACAAATCACACACTTTCTCCTTTTGGACAAATGTTTAAAATTGGAAGCACATTTCCAGGTCAGGAATCTCACTCCAAAGCGGTAACGGGCCTCTGAATATTTTCAAGCTGATTTTTACTCCTGAAAATGTACTCGAAGTTTGCCAGGATGTGGAATGACTGATCCAACAAATGACAACTAGAACTAGAAGGGGGGGGGGAAGGCAAACAGAAGAGAGATGGAGAAGCTCTACATGAGGGAAATATGCTGCAGAGACTGAAGGCTAAGAATGAGGTCCATGAATATTTTCAAATGTTGTGCTGATCTTTTCAGGACGTGGAGTTCTTCCCCCCCCCCAATAATTTCTTTTAAAAAACAACTGCGACCTCGTAACTTATGGAATCAATTTTGTGCTAAAATGTTCATACAATACTTTTGAAATATCAAACAAAAATGATATTTCATTTTTGCATGGGGTCTTGCAGAGTCACCAGCTTGCCCATTGTGTTCCAAGAGAGGCACCTTGGAACATGTTCTTAGCTGCTGCACAACAGCACTTGGAGAAGGGCGTTACCGGTGGAGGCATGACCAAGTCCTGAAGACCATCGCTGAAGCCATCAACACAGGACTGGTATGGGCAAAGCAGCTGCGCCCCCCCCCCCCCCCCCCCCCCAAGTATACCATCGCATTTGTCAGGGCTGGGGAGCAGGTTGCCCAAGCAAAGAAAGCACCAGCAGGCATCCTGACCTCTGCAAGAGACTGGCAGCTGCTAGTGGACCTTGAAAAACAACTGAAGTTCCCCAGCCACATTGCAGTCACCACCCTCCGTCCTGATATCGTCCTTGTATCCGAGGCCACCAAGCAGGTCGTAATGCTGGAGCTGACAGTCCCGTGGGAAGACTGCCTGGAAGAAGCTTTTGAAAGGAAGCTCTCCAAGTACACGGGGCTGGTCAATGACTGCCAGCAGTCAGGATGGAGGGCAAAGCGCCTTCCAATTGAGGTAGGCTGCAGAGGCTTTGCGGCCCGGTCCTTGGCCAGCGCACTGGGGTGTTTAGGCATCGTCGGACAGCAGAAGAGGAGAGCCATCCGCAATACCACCGAAGCGGCAGAGAGGGCCTCAAGATGGCTGTGGCTCAAGAGAGGAGAACCATGGAGTCGTGGTAGCTAGCATGCCATCTGGACACAAGCTGGGGTCTGATCAGCCCCGGCTGGGTCATCTGGATGAGGGTGTATGATGTTGAAAGACCCGAAACACCCAATGATTCCAGGAACAATCACTGACGATGTGTCCAGTTGCATCAGTAGATGTGTTTCCACAGCAATATCAAACAAAAACGACAAATCAAAATACAAAAAAAAAGTCAATTTTTTTTAGACTGGCAAACAAATTATTCGTGTAATCGTGCAAAATATCAGTCTGTTCCTCTTCAGAAACCTTTTATTTTTGTTCTGCGTCTTTCTCAGTTTTGTTTGACGTAATTTATTTTGGTTGCGATTCCAGCTCTCTCGTTTGCGCTCCCTGACTTTTTGCTTGCAGTTTTGGCACAAACTTCACGTGTGGGTGGGCTGTCCAGGAATGCATTCCCATTGGCTAACTTGTGTTTGACTGACAGCTACGCTCAGCCATTCCCTGGAGGCTGTTGCGGCCATTTCCTACTCGGATTTTGTACTACTGCAACACATTTGTCCTAGCCTGGGCCCGCCCATCCTAAGTGTGACGCAACACGCGGGCCTGTTGCGAGCTTAGTCTGGCAAGGCAAGCTATCTACAGCTCTTCCAAGCTCCCGAAAAAATCGGGAACCAATCAACTTTGAGCATCTCCAACGGCCCTGGGTAGAGGCGTGTTCAAGGCACTGACGTAGTAGAACTGCGACTGGAAGCCATAGATTGTTTACAGAATCTATGCCGGAAGCGCTTCATTCACGCTTCCGCATCTATTACGCATAGATGCTGTATTGAAAGCATTCAACGGGAAGTTCTCATTGAAAACGGAGCAAAGAGCAGCCCTGGAGGTATTTATTGAAAGGAAGGACGTTTTCGCCTTGCTCCCGACCGGCTTCGGTAAGAGTTTAATCTACCAGTTAGCCCTGTCGCGTCGCATACGTCAGAGGAAAGAGTGATGTGATTGGTTTAAGCTTCGTCACAGCCTTTTCTGGCTTCGACCAGTAGCAAACTGAGGCATTTCAGGGAGGCGGGTCAACCACGGGCTCTGGGAAACGGTTGGGCTTAATATCTTGGCCAGACCAATAGCTCGGAGAGCTTTGAAGTCGCGTTAGCCAGGCTACATTTGTCCCGTACTTACACTTTGTTGAATTAATTCAATATCATAGTCGCCACTAAAGTCCACTCGATCCTTGTTTACCGTCAATGGATCGGTCACTTGTCAAACAGTCCGCCAAAATCTGAGTAGGGAATGGCTGAGCGGAGCTGTCAGTCAAACACAAGTTGGCCAATGGGAATGCATTCCTGGACAGCCCGCCCACACGGGAAGTTTGTGCCAAAACTGCAAGCAAAAAGTCAGGGAGCGCAAACGAGAAAGCTGGAATCGCAGCCAAAATAAATTACGCCAAACAAAACTGAGAAAGACGCGGAACAAAAATAAAAGGTTTCTGAAGAGTAATAGACTGATATTTTGCACGATTACACGAATAATTTGTTTGCCAGTCTAAAAAAAATTGACTTTTCTTTTGTATTTTGATTTGTCATTTTTGTTTGATATTTCAAAAGTATTGTATGAACATTTTGGCACAAAATTGATTCCATAATAACTGAGCTGGACTGTAACTGGGAGGAAAAATATTGCGCCCGCCGACACCTTCAGCTGATATTTCACAGAACCTCGGATTTTTAGTTTTTTCCTGTTTTCATTGTATTGATTTAGTCCTCCTGAGAGCATCAAGTCAAAATAGTACACAAAGCCAATTTGTTTAAAATGTATGCACACACTTCCATCCCAAACCACCATCCTGGGCATGAACAAGTCTCTGAAATAGTCTCCAGTGTGTATTTGATAACGAGCCATGATCATTAAACAGGAGTTCAGAATCCGAGAGAAAGTCACTGATGGAGTTTGGACTATTTTAATGACCGTCCTGCATGATCCTGGTATAAAACTGACTTCCTCAAACATACGTTTTTTGTTTTTTTTTTAAACTACAGGGCTCTGTGTGTGCTTCGAATGTGTTGTATATTTCAGAACCAAATCAAAAGTTTGGACACGCCTACTCATTTCATAGGTTTTTCTGTATGTGGAGTATTTTCTACATTGTAGAACAATACTGAAAAATCAAACCCATGAAATAACATCTGGAACACATCTGGAATCATGTGAAACAAACAAAACGTGTAAAAAAATCTGTTTGATATTTTAGATTGTTCAAAGTAGCCAACGTTTACCTTGATTCTTTGTACACTATTGGCATTATCTTAAAGTGCATATCCTGGGCCAATTTCTTTTTTTTTTTTTTTATATGAAAGCATGTCCCTTTACACACTCATCCAGAAGGGTAATTTTGCACAAGGCCCTCCTACGAAACATCTGTTAGCCATTTTAATAATTACGCGATAACGTTGAAGAAATTTGCAGAAAACCACCAGGTCATTTTCTCATAAACAAACCAGCGCTGACGTAGGATTCAGAGGGAGGCGTCCCGCATGGGACGTCACGAAAAGCAATGTTTGCCAGGAAATCCAAATGCCAAGTTTTTTCAGAGGCGGACCAATTCGCCTCAGATGGCTTGATTTCAACTGAATTTTTCTGGTATTGCGCAAGGTTAAAAAAAAATTGCACAAAAAGCAAAATGTGACAGATATTTGACCAAAGTTTAATACAAAATAAGAGAATTACATTGATCTTGCGCCTGAATTTACCCGTGATATGCACTTTAACCAGCTTCATGAGGCAGTCACCTGGAATGCTTTTCAATTAACAGCAGTGCCTCATCAAAAGTTAATTAGTGTAATAATAATAATAAAGTTCAATTTATATAGCGCCTTTCTCAGAACCCAAGGTCGCTTTATGAAAAAAAAAAAGTCCACCAAATAGGACACCAGGATGTCATGCCATTCCAATGGTGTAGCAGCCACAGTCCCAACAAAAGGCGCACGAAAACAAGTCCCACACCGCCAGCACAGCCGCTGCGACGCCGGCGGGCAACATCACTCGGAACACCACGCCATGGATCAACAAAGCGAGCACAGAAGCACCGCCACACAGAGCGCCTGCACAGCCGCCACGACGCCACCGAGCAACATCGCTCGGAACATCACGCCAAGCACTAAAGCACAGAGCGCTGGACAACCACGATGCTAAAATGAGCAACGAGCTCACTGCAGTCCATAGCTAGGAGCACAAGGTAATTTCTTGCTTTCTTAAATGTGTTTGAGATCAAACAGTAAATAATAATACAGTAAATAGCCCTATTCCACAACTGTAGTAATCCATATTATTTTTTTCACGGTCCGGTTTCCATCAAATCCTGCGCTCTGGCTGGCGAGCGGGTCCATATCCTACGGTACGGACCCCGGTTACGGACCTCTGGCGACTCGCTCGTTCACAACAACGAACATAGTAGCAATATTTGTCAACATTTATTTTCGCATTTCTCAGTAGAATAGCATTAATTTTACAGCATGGATAGCGATAACGACAGTGTTCACAGCGAAAGCGAGTTTTACTACCCTGAGGAAGAAGAAATAAAACATTTCAGGAGAAAGCTAAAAACCTCTAACTTTTGCTAACGCCGAGCAAAAACATGGCTGAATCCTGAATGACTCCTATTTGTATAAATAGGGGACTACATAGGCGGCAAAATGTAGTTGTTCTCCTGCCATGGAAGTGCACTTGTATACCGAGGAGGAAGCCATTTGCATTACAGCCGTGAATGAGGATTCAAAATGGCGACTCGGCTCGGTTTTCCCTTTCCGGCGCTCTCGTTTTCTGTTAGAATTTGGTAAAGAAAAAAAATATATATATATTATTTACCAGCTTAAGTACGGGTGGGCGATATATCGAGATTTGCGATATATCGATATGTTTTATGAACACGAAAAAGATTTTGGCATATCATATATATCGAGATAATGCTCTAAATTAATATGATTTCACCACTGTGCTTAATTTCCTTCACTGTGCTATGGTGCTGCCTGCCCCGCCTCCTTCTTGCGTTTGTAACTCCTCCCCAGGGCTCGAAATTAACTTTTTTTCTTTGTGTCCCCCAGTGGTCCCGAATTCTGTGTTGTATTGTCCTGAATGGAAGCAATAGTGTCCCCATTTTTTTCCTCTCTGAAATAACCAGTGGTTAATATTATCATATGAAGTTACTATTATATTTGTAACTATGCGATTTTGAACCCTTTATATCATTTTTACAATAAGTCACAAGACACAAGCGACACATGTCCAATACATCATCTACTTCAAAATTACAGTTATTGCATTTTCAGTTTATTAAACTTTGGCGATCTCACTGTATGAATAGATACCCGTTTATTTAAAGGGGCCAACTAGCTCATTCAGAAAATGTTTCAACTCCCTACATCTGCAGTACACTTTAGCTGAAAATAAGACCCCTTTTATGTTCATTTCATCTACTTACACCTTGAATATCTGTTGGCATTTAAGGCCAACTTATCATTTTCACCATTACCGTTATCCATTTTTATGAACTTTCCGTTATCCATTTTTATGAACTTTCCGTTATCCATTTTTATGAACTTTCCGTTATCCATTTTTATGAACTTTCCGTTATCCATTTTTATGAACTTTTGCTGCCGAAACGTGGGTGCAAATGTTAGCAACATCAGCATAGTGGCAGCAGGTCCGAGCCTAGTTGTGCTGCTGACTGACTAAACTTTCTGAACTAGAAAGACACCAAGAAAACTCACTTATTCTGTTGAACGGTATCTTCCGTCAATATCATCCACATCATTCCTGTTGTATTTTATAACGTGTTCATTCAGTTGCTCGCGTTGCCTGCAGACCAGGCGATGACACTTTGGATCCTGAAGGTCCCGGAGACGTTATGTCTGGGCTTTCAGTTTCTTCCCCGCGGTCGGTCCGCTTCAACCACTTCAGCATTTTTGTTCTGGCAAGAGTCGGCGCAGCGTGTGCGGTAGCAATTCCATTCCAAGTCCATATAATGCGGACTCCGGCCGAAGATTCTAGAACAGAATGCGCTGCTCTGTAGCCTACGGATGCAGGTGCATCGAAAGTGTAGCTACTATGTATTTTTCGCTGTTAACGTTTTAAAATTAAAATTGACAAATTAGGTGAATGTCTACGTATGTGTTACGGCTTTGTAAATAATATTAATGTAGAACTTTTTTTTTCTAGATCTATTTTTTTCCATTGTCCCGGAATTGTCCCAGATATGATAATTTTGTGTCCCGATGACATTTTTTATGGTCCCCGGGACGTCGGGACACCGTTAGTTTCGAGCGCTGCTCCTCCCCTCGCGTGTAGGCGGCGTGTTAACTCATTCAACATGGCGGCGCCCACAGAAAGCCCGGAGGCGGCAGAACTCGTACCAAAAAAAAAAAAAAAAAAAAAGGACAAATGGCTCCATTATATGGAGATCTTTTGGTTTTAAACCGTTGGACGAACAACAGAAAGCGGTCTACTGACAGGAATGCAAGAAATTGGTGGCAACCAAAGTGTCGAGCACCACGAACCTGTTCAACCATTTAGAGGTACGCCACAAACTTTTGTACGAGGAGTGTGCCAGGCTGAGAGTTAATGCAGTGAGATGAGTTTGAGTTTTCTTTTTAAGGAAAAGGAAAGCAATATGTATTATTTCTATAAGTCAAATTATTATTTATGAAATGAGGGTTGTTTTTTTTTTATCTTAAATGTTTAAGACGCACTTTATAAGAACTGCCTACCTTCAGGTTTTATGTTTGTAATTAAAATAAGGCAATATACTACTTCCTTGGTTTGATAATTCATGTTAAAAATGGTGCACAAGCACTTTGTTACTAGTACCCGTCTACCTCTAGGCACTTGGCTGCCTACCTGTTTGCACTTCAATTAAAAAAAAAAAAAAAAAAAAACCTTGCTGAATTTGGTGTGTCTGTTTTTTGGGGGTTGTTTTTCCTGCATAGATATCGAGATGTATATCGTATATCGAGATATAGCAAAAATATATCGAGATATTTTTTTTCTCCATATCGCCCAGCCCTAAGCTTAATGTCGGTCCGTATGGTGAAATACCGTGACCTCGGCCCAGAGGGCCTCGCTCAGTACTTTCAAGACCTCGGTCACGGTATTTCACCATACGGACCTCTCAGCTGGGAAAGAACATTTATGTCAAGAGCCACTTGACTAAGTAAAGAGAAACGACATCCATCATTACCTTAAAGGAACAGTCCACCGTACTTCCATAATGAAATATGCTCTTATCTGAATTGAGACGAGCTGCTCCGTACCTGTCCGAGCTTTGCGCGACCTTCCCAGTCAGTCAGACGCGCTGTCACTCCTGTTAGCAATGTAGCTAGGCTCAGTATGGCCAATGGTATTTTTTGGGGCTGTAGTTAGATGCGACCAAACTCTTCTGCGTTTTTCCTGTTTACATAGGTTTATATGACCAGTGATATGAAACGAGTTCAGTTACACAAATTGAAACGTGGTGATTTTCTATGCTATGGAAAGTGCGCACTATAATGACAGGCGTACTAACACCTTCTGCGCGCTTCGGCAGCGCACTGATACGGAGCTCAGATATCAATGCGCTGCCGAAGCGCGCAGAAGGTGTTAGTACGCCTGTCATTATAGTGCGCACTTTCCATAGCATAGAAAATCGCTACGTTTCAATTTGTGTAACTGAACTTGTTTCATATCACTGGTCATATAAACCTATGTAAACAGGAAAAACGCGGAAGAGTTTGGTCGCATCTAACTACAGCCCCAAAAAATACCATTGGCCATACTGAGCCTAGCTACATTGCTAACAGGAGTGACAGCGCGTCTGACTGCGTCTGACTGACTGGGAGGTCGCGCAAAGCTCGGAGAGGTACGGAGCAGCTCGTCTCAATTCAGATAAGAGCATATTTCATTATGGAAGTACGGTGGACTGTTCCTTTAAGACAGGAAGTGTCTTAATGAATAAAAATAAAGGAAAAAAACCCCAAAACATTGAAATAGATGCCGTGTCCAGATTTGAGATGACTTTTGACTGGTACTGTAACCCCAACAGAACATCCAGATACTCACAAAAGGTCAGTTAAAATGATTCAAATATTAAAACCAGGCTTTTAAAAAACATTTTACTGCTAGATGGTCAGCTACAGTGACAGGAAGGCTGCAACTATTTACGGATTTATTTTAAATCTCATATAAAAGATCAGAAAAAGCTCAAAGAATTCATTCGTTTGAATAAAACAAAAAAACAGTGCTAGAATACAAATCGCACACAAAAACGCAATTCTGGGACACGATCCCATTAACTCACAAACTTGTCCAAACAATGAACTTGTTTAGAGCGGACTGTTCTCGGCCCCAAAGTTTCTGATCTCATCCTTCTCTAAGAACCAAGTTTCATCCACCAACACTCACACCAACACCAAACAACGTCAGAACGCTTGCTTCGATGATAAAATGACACCGTGGCAACAAAAACACTAATTAGAAATGATTATCAAATTACATTCTAACGATCGACATCTTCACCACCTTATTAGACACTTCGCTGCCAGTTACTATATGGGTGTTCACACGGCACATATTTGCATCGATGCTGCACCGATGTCTTTTGTTGCGATATATCTTACAGCGGTGTAAATTTTGTGGAGCGTTCACACGTCACAAACCTGCTTGCTAGACAGAAGCGTGTTAGCACCGGTGCAGCCCCACTTGCGTTCACACGGCAGTTTTTGCGACCGTGCTATACGACAGTAATAATGCGGAAATGAAATATGCGCATGCGTGAAAATGTACTTCCTTTTCCCGGTTGTCATGGCATCACAACGTTGATGAAGACACCAGTGTTGCCAGATACTGCTGACGTTTTCCAGCCCAAAATATGTTCAAATCCGCCAAAATGCACTTAAAACCGCCCAATCTGGCAACACTGGAAGACACGCAGTTCTGTTGTTGTTGATATTCGCCATTTTGGAAGCGCAAAATACCAGGATGCAAATTATGCAACGCCCGTATGTAATCCACTCTTCTCACACGTAGCGAGTCTACCCCTGTAGCGTTCAGACGGCCCATTTTATATCGGTGCTGCCCCACAAACTAGCATTTACTCCGGAGTAAATTTCTTAAACCACCTCCCGAGCAGGGTTAGATTTGCACCGGTTTAAGCAGCTTTCAGGGGCTACACCGGTATAACTTTGTACCGTGTGAACGCTCTACCGGGGCAGCCCCGGTGCTACACCGGAGTAAAGGTTGCCGTGTGAACACCCCTCTTGTCTCGTGTTCATCACAGCATGTAAACGTGCCAACACCGAAGAGGAAGAAGGTGCAGTGCCATCGAGGGGGAGCTGCAGGACGGGCCTTTCACAAATCACTTGTCTAAGGTAAAAACTGAAAAGTGCAATACAGGGATTTACAGTAACCACCGGGTGCGTAGTGGGGGGAAAAAAAAAAAAAGCTGCCAATCATCTGTTTAATTATGATGCAGACAGGAGAAAATACACATGCACAATTTCTTTCTTCCTACTGCAGGAATAACATGTGACGCGCATAATTTAGAAGAAGTGTGCATAAAAACTTGATGCAAAACCACAAGCACCATTCCTTCCAGTAATCACTGCACCATTTAAAGTCATCTTCAGCGACTTAAACAGCATTTTAATCAATTTCTAATGATCACTGCCATGAGACTTACCACCAAATTATTATTAGAATTAAAATTTTGACCCAAAAAGGGGGCGTCATGGCTCAGGTGGTTAAGGCGCCATACCATGAATGCGGGCGACCCGGGTTCGATTCCGGCCCGAGGTCATTTCCCGATCCCTTCCTGTCTCTCTCTCTCCCGCTCATTTCCTGTCTCTACACTGTCCTATCCAATAAAGGTGCAAAAAGCCCAAAAAAATATCTTTAAAAAAAATAATAAATTTTGACCCAAAAAAAACCCCCCAACACCCCACCCAAAGCACTTATTGGCCAAAACAGAAAAAAGGCAAAAGATGCACAGAAAAAGATTAAATCGGTCATTTTTGAATATTTTACGCAAAAAAAAAAAATCAATCGGCATCCCTAACAAATAATTATAATATATAACAGTCGTAATAATAGCTATATAATAACTTCTTAACCCTCTACTGCATGAATAATTACAGATATAATAATGTATTTTTCTAACTTAAACGTAGATTAAGTGTAGGTCATAAAAAGAATTTTCCCGACACCCAATTATTTTTGTTTCCTGAACCAAAGGCTACTGAATTCGAATCACAGACTTCCAATTTTATTAGTTTTTTTTTTTTAAATAGAACAATTAATGAGTTTAAGGCCACATGGCCCGAAATTCTCCGCTATTTTTTCCTGCTTCATCATGACCCAATACAAGATACTACGTCATGCAACACGTGTTGGGTTTTCCCTGTTCACGCAAGGCACTGTGGGATGCAAATTTGAAACAGGAGAGAAAAATGGAGGACGCGAGTGTGCGAATGAAACGTGAAAGACCGACTACAGTCACAGAAAGAAAGTGAGAAGAAAAGACGTTATATGTTATATACGAAGGGAAGGAAACGCAGGACCAAACTAATAAATATCGGCGGTCAGCGAGCACCTCGGTGTGATCAGCTGTTCGTTTAGCGACAGAATGATGTCACTGTCAGTGCATGGTCACAGGTAAACCTGCGCATGCGCACACGGACTTCCTCTGTCTGCTTGACGCGAGCGATTTCATGCGCGTTATTTGCTCGGGAATCACCTCAAATTCAATAACTTCCCAGCCACAGAATGGCCTGTTTTTTGTTTTTAAAGATATTACAGAAATAAACATTTCACAATGACCTAATTTCAGAGGGAACTAAATTTCACCAATTTTATGAAATCGAAAAGCCGTCTACTTTTAAAATGGCTTAAATAAAGGGACAAATTGACATTTTTGGTGAAAAAAAAAAAATTAAAGGGCAGAGTTGGTAAATTGTTGCCATATGAAAGTGCTGTAAAATCAATTTCACTGAAAAACCATTTTTCCTTAAAGAGCTAAATTATACTTAACGAAATTCATGAGCAAATGTTTTACACTGCTAAAGTAATATAAAGCCAACTACAATTTGGGCCATGTGGTAATAACTGACACGGTTTCAATTACCATATTTCACAGTTTATTTGCAAATTGGCAAAAATGTCAAATTACAGCACAAAAATATTTTAACTTCAAAATAGCAAAAAAATGCAAATATACTCTGAGTATATGAATAATTTTATATAGTTTTATTTAGCCCATTACATTCTAATCAGGGCGGCACGGTGGTGTAGTGGTTAGCGCTGTAGCCTCACAGCAAGAAGGTCCGGGTTCGAGCCCCGTGGCCGGCGAGGGCCTTTCTGTGCGGAGTTTGCATGTTCTCCCCGTGTCCGCGTGGGTTTCCTCCGGGTGCTCCGGTTTCCCCCACAGTCCAAAGACATGCAGGTTAGGTTAACTGGTGACTCTAAATTGACCGTAGGTGTGAATGTGAGTGTGAATGGTTGTCTGTGTCTATGTGTCAGCCCTGTGATGACCTGGCGACTTGTCCAGGGTGTACCCCGCCTTTCGCCCGTAGTCAGCTGGGATAGGCTCCAGCTTGCCTGCGACCCTGTAGAAGGATAAAGCGGCTACAGATAAATGAGATGAGACATTCTAATCAGCCGAATGGACAAACTTCAGGTGACGGATTTGCACGTTGCTGCCATATCGCAATAATTACATCTGACCGTTTTACAAACGACCCATTAAATCTAAACTGGGTTTCATGATAAAAATTGTTTACTTGCCACAGATAGTGTTGTCATTTTTTTTCCTTGAAAGACTTGTCTAAATACTGAACAGTACTTCAGTTTAGCTAGTGCTCAAGTAATGACTTTGACAGCATCAAGCAGCTGCTGAAAAGCTCAGTACGACCAGCATTTCCTGATCATGTAACCAGATGATTATTTTTCAGAGCAAAAGTTCACATTTTCGCAAATAAACAGTAAACGGCTATGAGAAAATGAGATAAATTAACTGTTGCCATACGGCAACACCATGCAGCAGAGGATTAAATATATACACGTCTAAATATCAGCCACGTCAAACATCCATGTTTATATTTTACTTCCCTTTAACAAACAAACAAAAAAACAAACATTCTCCATGCATGCAAACATATGAAAGCGCACCTGCCAAGCAAGAACATCAAGAAAGACCACTGCTGTGTCCGAAATCACTCCCTGCTCACTATATCAGGCTTTCGTCTAAACCGGGGAACAGGGGCGCTGCACCCTCTTACCGAAATGCCGATTGAACCCCAAGTCACACTTAGGCCATGCACTTATATGCTACTGCACAACATGCAATCTTTCTCAAAACGATCTTTTCTCCGTGAAAACATCCCAGCAACACCACGTGACAATGTGTCTGATCATCAAATACGTTATAATTACTCCAAAAATATTCCAATCATAGTAGATACACCGCCAGACGGTGCAAAAACAATCCGAATCGGCGTTTTCCAGACTGAGGCGCCATGTTGTTTAGTTGTTTACTTGTCGCGGCTGCTCTCGCGAGATTTGACATGGGTTACAAGGTCAGCTGACTTGTAGAGCGAGATTTCTCGAGACTGAATGACCTTTCACCCACCGGCGCGGGAGCTTTTGACAGAAGTAGTTCGCGAGTTGTTTTTGTTGACACTTGGGCATTTAAAGATGTCATCCCGCGGCACGAAGCGGAAGAAAGCCAAAGACTGTCCGGGGCAGAAGAAGATTACTTCTTTCTTTTTCAATGTTGACAGACAATTTGTTACAATTTCCCTCTCAGATAGCCTCAGAATGTCCCATTGCAGCCTCAATTTTTCAAAGGCTTCGCACGGCGGAGGGGGGGGGGGGGGGGACAGACAACCCCCCACACCATCCCCCCCAGTTGCTTCGCTCCCTCGCCATGGTGAGCGCCCTCAGACTAAATTTTTCTAGAAAAACCTCTGCTATATAGCGAGTTTACCATTTTGTAATGCATAGTGAGAATTACTACACCATATATAGTGCACTCATAGTATCCCACAATGCATTGTGAAAAGTAGTGTACAACCGATGGTCACGAACCAAGCAACATATACCATCATGCATTGCGGTCGCAATGAAAAAAAAAAAAAAGGCAGACGGACATAAATGGACATTCAAGTGAAATAAAGTAAGATAGATAAAATACAAGAATAAAAAGTTAGAGTGCAAAGTGAGGAATTAACCAAAAGTCTCAAATTTGATTTAATAAAAGGCAGCGGCGAAGAAGAAAGGATTCAGCCTTGATTTAAAAGAACTGAAAGATGCAGCAGACACAAAGCACTTTGTATTTATTAATGTGGGAAATACGCTCAGTATAATATGGATTTATCACAAAAATACATGCGTGTATTTAGCATTTTGAAAACCCGCCAGCCGACTGATCTGGCACGTTTTAATTGTGCGACAGTAATGACGTAAATAATGGCACGGCAGAGGAGTGTCCGAAAATGTTTTTTCATTTTACCAGTGAGCTCACTGGATAGTCCTCTATATAGTAATTCCCTATATAGTGAGTAGGGAGTAGTGAACAAGTGAGGGATTTCGGACACAGCACATTTCTGAAAATCAAAAGGGGCTGCTATGGGCGTCCGAGAGAGAGAGAGAGAGCGAGCGAGCGAGCACGCACACTCATTTACCTGCATTCAACTCCAGCCTCTAAGCAAAGCTAACTTGCAGAACGGATGAGATGAGGAAACGTATTCAGATTACATCTGGCACAGAGACCGTTATTGTTGCCTGAAGAGAACAACACATGGTAAATTTATGGGGGCTGCTTGTAAACAAACAAGTTTTGTTTCTTCCCTTTTTTATATTTAAATTTTGTTTTATTAAATGGCTAGATTAACCCGCCTTACGGCAACTACAGAATGTTGAGAGAGTGTTTTTTGAATTTATTTAATTATTAAATCTTCATGATTTAAGAAGTGTGTTTTAGGGTGTTTTCACACCTGGTCCCCTTTAAAGGAACCAGACTCAGTCCTCTTTAAGTGGACCAAAAAGTGGACCAACAGAAAAAGAACTCAGTTATTTTTGTGTTCACACTGTGAATTTATTACAAAGAGGACTGGGTTCTCTTTCTGGTCCAGTTAAGCTTTGATGGGGCCTCAGTCCTCTTTCTGTTCACACCAGGTCCTCTAGAGCCCTCAGACCCCCAGTGCATGGAATTCTGGGTAATTTTCTCTTGAATCAAAATGTCTGCTGCCATGCTTGCCCTGCTGTATTCTTTGATCAAAATAGTGCAGATTAAGGAAAATTTATTATATATTTATATAATAAATATATAAATATATAAAATATAGTTATATTATTGTGGCCGACTCATCAGTCAGTAAGTTCAGAGAACTGTAAAGCGGCTGTGGTAAGTTCCAAAAGGAAGTTGAGTTTCCCTGCTACAGTCACGTGACCAACTACGGCAAACGAAGAAGGTTAAACTACAGCAGGCTTTCGTCTAAACGGGGGAACAGGGGCGCTGCGCCCTCTTACTCTCGGTGTGCGCCCCCTTACTGACTCCGTGAAAACATCCCAGCAACACTACGTGACAATGTGTCTGATCATCAAATACATTATAATTGCTCCAAAAATATTCCAATCATAGTAGATACACCGCCAGACGGTGCAAAAACAATCCGAATTGGCGTTTTCCAGACTGAGGCGCCATGTTGTTTGTTTACTTGTTTACTTGTCGCGGCTGCTCTCGCGAGATTTGACATGGGTTACATACAAGGTCAGCTGACTTGTAGAGCGAGATTTCTCGAGACTGAATGACCTTTCACCCACCGGCGCGGGAGCTTTTGACAGAAGTAGTTCGCGAGTTGTTTTTGTTGACACTTGGGCATTTAAAGATGTCATCCCGCGGCACGAAGCGGAAGAAAGCCAAAGACTGTCCGGGGCAGAAGAAGATTACTTCTTTCTTTTTCAATGTTGACAGACAATTTGTTACAATTTCCCTCTCAGATAGCCTCAGAATGTCCCATTGAAGCATTTTTCAAAGGCTTTGCACGGCAGGGGGGGACAACCGGCACCATCCCCCCCCCCCCCGCTTCGCTCCCTCGCCATGGTGAGCGCCCTCATACTAAATTTTTCTAGAAAAAACCCTGTACAGTGAAAAAGGCGAAGTGAACCCGGTGCGCTTTTTGTTCACAATGCGCAGATTAGGCGAACCGTACCGTTGATTTTTAGCAAACCGTACTGAGACCACCTCCTGAGGTGGTCTCAGTTCGGTCCGCTTTAAAGGGGTCTGGGTACGGTTGGAGTGTTCACATATGCGCAAAAAATACTGAGTCATCGATCTGAGTTCGGTTAGATGGCTGAAAGGGACCAAGTGTGAAAACACCCTTAAATGCCTGACCATTAGGGCTGGGGATCACAGTCAATTTCCTAGATCGATTCGATTTCGATTCTTACGGTTTTAAATTGATTAATCACGATTCGATTCAATCTGAATCAATTCAATCTGCTCTTAAATAATGAAAATATCTCCATACAATACGTTGCAAAATACACGTCTTTATTTTGTAAATGACAGTTCACACGTAACTGTAAACAAAACTGTCTTATGTTCCTGTAATTAAAAAAGTGCAAATAAGGTTAGCGAAGTGTGGTACCTTGTCAGGTGGTTTCTGAGGTTTGTAGTGTTCCTACAATAACTCTGCTCTGCTTGGCATATTTTGCAAACTACCTTGGTTTTATCAAGCTCTTCGTCCTTTGTCGTTTTAAATTTGAAATGATTCCACACGTCAGATTTCATTTGAGACGGCTTGCCGAGCGGTGCTTTCCCTGCCTCAGCCACGGCTCTGGCCTCAACACTCGATCTCATGCCCTGTGAATCGATAGTGCGAAATTTAAATGAAATCGATCCAAAACCAATTAAATCGATTTTTTTTTTTACCCAGCCCTACTGACCATGTAGTTTAACGAAACTAAAAATTCAGCGTCACATTCAAACTCAACTTAATTACAGTTTACAGTGATAAAGCCCGTATGGTGATGAGGCAGCGAATAAAAAAAAAAAATCTAATCTAGATATCAGAAACCGTACAGACCAGATAAACTCCAAAAAGCCATCACACACACACACGACGGATCGAACTGATATTAGCCCTCATACTTATGTTTCAGATTCTTTTCAGTTCGCTGATGTGTTTTACAGTGGTGCTTGAAAGTTTGTGAACCCTTTAGAATTTTCTATATTTCTGCATAAATATGACCCAAAACATCATCAGATTTTCACACAAGTCCTAAAAGTAGATAAAGAGAACCCAGTTAAACAAATATTATACTTGGTCATTTATTTATTGAGGAAAATGATCCAATATTACATATCTGTGAGTGGCAAAAGTATGTGAACCTCTAGGATTAGCAGTGAATTTGAAGGTGAAATTAGAGTCAGGTGTTTTCAATCAATGGGATGACAATCAGGTGTGAGTGGGCACCCTGTTTTATTTAAAGAACAGGGATCTATCAAAGTCTGATCTTCACAACACATGTTTGTGGAAGTGTATCATGGCACGAACAAAGATTTCTGAGGACCTCAGAAAAAGCGTTGTTGACGCTCATCTGGCTGGAAAAGGTTACAAAACCAAACCATTTACAAGGCGTGTAATAGTCGGCGAGGTCACAAAGGACCCCAGGGTAACTTCTAAGCAACTGAAGGCCTCTCTCACATTGGCTAATGTTAATGTTCATGAGTCCACCATCAGGAGAACACTGAACAGCAATGGTGTGCATGGCAGGGTTGCAAGGAGAAAGCCACTGCTCTCCAAAAAGAACATTGCTGCTCGGATACAGTTTGCTAAAGATCATGTGGACAAGCCAGAAGGCTATTGGAATAATTCTGTACATAGATGAGACCAAAATAGAACTTTTTAGTTTAAATGGGAAGTGATATGTTTAGAGAAAGGAAAACACTGCATTCCAGCATAAGAACCTTATCCCATCTGTGAAACATGGTGGTGGTAGTATCATGGTTTGGGCCTGTTTTGCTGCATCTGGGCCAGGACAGCTTGCTATCATTGATGGAACAATGAATTCTGAATTATACCAGCCAATTCTAAAGGAAAATGTCAGGACATCTGTCCATGAACTGAATCTCAAGAGAAGGTGGGTCATGCAGCAAGACAACGACCCTAAGCACACAAGTCGTTCTAACAAAGAATGGTTAAAGAAGAATAAAGTTAATGTTCTGGAATGGCCAAGTCAAAGTCCTGACCTTAATCCAATGGAAATGTTGTGAAAGGACCTGAAGCGAGCAGTCCATGTGAGGAAACCCACCAACATCCCAGAGCTGAAGCTGTTCTGTACGGAGGAATGGGATAAAATTCCTCCAAGCCGGTGTGCAGGACTGATCAACAGTTACCGCAAACGTTTAGTTGCAGTTATTGCTGCACAAGGGGGTCACAGCAAAGGTTCACATACTTTTGCCACTCACAGATATGTAATACTGGATCATTTTCCTCAATAAATAAATGACCAAGTATAATATTTTTGTCTCATTTGTTTAACTGGGTTCTCTTTATCTACTTTTAGGACTTGTGTGAAAATCTGATGTTGTTTTCGGTCATATTTATGCAGAAATATAGAAAATTCTAAAGAATTCACAAACTTTCAAGCACCACTGTATGCATGCAATAAACAAACAAACAAACAAACATGACACTGAAAATTTTACTTTATTATGCAATGTCAGAAAAATTAGTGAAGAACACACTCAACGACTGAAAATGTTGGTCAGATCAACAACACATTTTGACTCATATGACCAAAACTCAAATCATAACACAAAATTCATGAGACTTCCTTTGAACAACCGGAAAAAACAGGCACGTGCACTTGAATAGCAGAACCTAGAAATTACTGCTATGGTACAAACGTGGGAAATATGACCGCATAATATCGACATTGTGATAAAAGGCCACAAGACACTTTTATATGTACACAAAGAGACATCACGGCATGACAATATGCTTTTTTTTCCTTAATATTATGCACCTTAACTTTCTGCACCTTTGGGACCGGCACAAAAGAAACTTTGTTGTGCCTTAACAATGACTAACTTTAACTTTTTAAAAAACGTATTATAAACCGATATTAAAAATATGTACAAAAGGTTTCAAATGGTAAGAGTTTACAAAATTACTTCCTCTTTTCAGTGTTAAATATAATTTTGTAGACATTAAAAAAAAAGTGCCTATTTGACAGAATCGTGAGATTTTAGTGCGAGCTATTCTGATTTAGTTTATTATATAATGTGATATAAACACACACTATATATTTAGTTGATTTCTATTCAATTCTTCTCACTTCATTTGTTTTATACAGATGCATTTTGTTAGCAAAGCTATGTAATCATAATATGCATAATGTACTACACATGCAACATCACCCTATGGAACACTACACTGTTCTTACATTTAGTATCGTTTACAATCATTTTAATGGATTAACGTTCTGATGTTAGGCCATTATTAAAAAATGTTCTGTTTCCGGTCCACCGGCCGGGTGAGTGCCGTTTGTGCGGTTGAATTTTTTTTTTTAACGCCGGTTTTTCGACATTTTTTTCAGGTTCGTAAATCTAAAATCGAACTTGACATTTACGCATTCCATGCAGAATACAGAATCGAATCAGCTCTGCGCATGCACCGTGCGGCACAAAAAAATGGCAGCCACCATGAAGGAAGCAGATCCGGAGTTTTCAAACATTTGCTTAAGTGTGAAATTGCAAAATGGTATTCTAGCGAACAACAAAATAGTCAAGATTCAGAAAAACAAATCATTCAGTGATCATTTTAATAGCGTAATTTCATCCGAACTAGGCCTAACGCTCGATTTAGAACTACAAAAAGTCCGTGTTTTTGTACAAGTTTCAGTTGATTAAACTGTCATATTTTATTAAATGTGTCTGCTTTTGTAATAAAAAAAGTACTGAAAGAAAAAGCAAACAGCATTGCGATTTCTTATCCATCCATCTATCCATCCATCCATCTATCTATGAGTGATTCCACGCTTATGGGTACTGAAATGGGGACATGAACTTATTCACCTAAAACCATTTCTTTTTTTACCATCAGGTCACAAAACATGTAATCTTTAATGAATGATATGTTAAAAGAGAACTTTAATTTTCTGAGATGTAATAAAAACATATTTATATGCCAAAGTCAGAACGTAACAGAAGTGTTGTGGACATATATATTCTCAATTTTAACAGTGTAGAATTACTTTTTGAAACACAGGAAGGTGATGTTTTAGCAAATATAATTAATAAACACGTGTAGTAGAATAAACGTACACATTCTTTCAATAAGATTAACATGGTATATAGCTAGATTGTAATTAATTTGTAACAGACGCGAGATGGACAATCGTAACAGAAGTAATGTAACAGACATCATTTTGGAACTCATAGGCTTGACTTTGGCAGATAAATATGTTTTTATTACATCTCAGAAAATTAAAGTTATCTTTTAACATATCATTCATTAAAGATTACATGTTTTGTGACCTGATGGTAAAAAAAAAAATGGTTTTAGGTGAATTTTTAAAAATAAGTTCATGTCCCCATTTCAGTACCCATAAGCGTGGAATCACTCATATATATATATATATATATATATATATATATATATATATCCCTCCCTTCCTACTGAAAATTTTTTTGCTCACCCGGTGGACAGGAAACAGATTTTTTTTTTTTTTTTTTTAGATATTTTTGGGCTTTTTTCACCTTTATTATTGGATAGGACAGTGTAGAGACAGGAAATGAGCGGGAGAGAGAGACGGGGAGGGATCGGGAAATGACCTCGGGCCGGAATCGAACCCGGGTCGGAATCGAACCCGGGTCCCCGGATTTATGGTATGGCGCCTTATCCACCTGAGCCACGACGCCCCCGGATTTTTTTTTTTTTTAAGGATGGCCTTACCTGGAGAAGGATTTACAGCTTTTCTCTGCTTGATAAGAACTAAAACTTAAAGGAATGTTGGAACAGATCCATACAGATGATTTCTATAATAATGTTTCTCTTCAAACGTTTTGCAATTTCAAAAGCAAATTTCTGGGAGAGAGAGAGAGAGAGAGAGAGAAAACGAAAGGAAAAAAAAAAAAAAAACACCCTAAACCAAACAAAACCACGCCTGCAAAAGAAAATGCAAACCATTCCATTTCCAAGTCCTAGAATTATGTGAATTTCTGAGGAGGTGCAAAGAGCCAAAACACACAGTCACGAGATACTGAAACACACACACACCCACACGTGCGCAATCAATTTTATTTTTAGAACATTAAACAAATTTGCAACTCCAGGTGGCATGTTGGTGCAGTGGTTAGCACCGTAGCTCACAGCAAGAAGGTTCTGGGGTCGAACCTGCTGCTCGAGTT
The DNA here is from genome assembly GCF_027579695.1 of Neoarius graeffei. Lineage (NCBI taxonomy): Eukaryota > Metazoa > Chordata > Actinopteri > Siluriformes > Ariidae > Neoarius > Neoarius graeffei. The sequence continues at coordinate 40,457,294 of NC_083574.1, read as the reverse complement.
TGGACGTTCTCCTCATGCCTGCACGGGTTTCCTCAAGATGCTCCGGTTTCCTCCTACAGTCCCAAGACACGCGACTTTTAATTCAGCTGGCTACTCTACTACCCTGTGCACACTAGGGATTTTGTACCGATATGAAACTACTTTCGTACCGCAACACCTGTCCACACTAGCAACTATACCGGTACTGTAGCGGTATAACTGTATCGGTACGAAACAGCCCATACGAAATGTATGGGTTTCGTACCGGTACAGTATCGGTACTGTAAGCCTCGGTCACAACCGGCCGTACGTGCTCCTACGGCCAGTCTACGTGCAAAAAACGCAAGAAACGCACGGAGGGCGCGCGTGTGACGTGTGATTTTCGAGCCGTAGACTGGCCGCAGAGGTTCTTTGTCATGTCAAACTCTACGGGCGCTTACGTTTTTTTCAGGTTGCAAGACAAACTTACGGCCAACATGCGTCTTTCTCCACCAACAAACAAAAAAAACCGCAGCAATTTGGGAAACACCAAAAAAAAAAAAAAAATCGTTCGTACGGTTGTGACCTAGGCTGTAGCGCTTCGCTGTAGTGTGGACAGATGAAGCAGTTCTGTATCGATACAAATATAATGCGCATGCGCAAAGTCACACAGCTCAGTCGATGTCTTCGCTGAATAAAATAGTGAAGAACGGAGATTCGTTTGTTTCTTTCTCAGCTACCTCGCGCGTTTTATACGATTCGACTGAATAAATGACCACCAGAAATACAGACTGTACATTGACAACAAAAAGCACACACGCGTTGTTTCATCCGCCATATTCTCGGAAGGAAGTTACTCGGTAACCACGGAAACATTTCGCGCACGTGCATTTCAACTACCGTGAAAGAAAACCGCAAACATTTCTCGCTAGTGTGGACAGATGCACGGTATACTTTGCATCGATACAGTTATACCACTTTCGTACCGGTATAAGTGTGAACACAGCATAAATTGCCCATAGGTGTGAGAGCGAGCGAGCGAGCGAGCGTCCGTTAACCCTGTGACAGACGGGCGACCTGCCCGGGGTGTCCCCCTCCTCTCACGCAAAGCCAGCTGGGATTAGCTCGAGCTTCGCCCACACTGACCTCACAAACGTACAAGAAGCAGCAAATTCAGCCTCGATAGATATAAACTAGACGGATGGAAAAGCCGGCTTTAGAAGCCCTTGTTGCCAAATTCACGCTCATTTCCACTAAAACAGTCAGTTTACAAAATAACTGAAAAAGCTTCAGCGGGCCATGAGAAAAGTCTGACCTTTGACATGATTACACGTCATCTGGTTAATTATCAGTAATGGTTACTCTATAATCGTTACTCTTTCGTGAATGACTGCTCCACAGCGAGGATAAATAATCCTCAACTCCAAAAACGGACGTCTTCTGTGGAACTGGGACTGTGCTCATTACGGACTTATGCACTCATCACCTCTACGGTGAGGCACTAAAATTAAAGAGGCAAATTTCAGGAAACACAGAGCTGAACGCCAAAACACTAAAAATCACAAGTACTGGCAGAAATGTGTTTCTAGTCATTTTTGTACCATGACGAAGTTTATTTTGCTTTAAGGCCAAAAAAGCGCTGCACGGTTTCAGCCCTCTTCAAGCCACATCTTACTGCTGCTGAAATGTTTAAGATCGATATACCATCTGTCCAAAAAAAAAAAAAAAAAGGTTGAATTTGACAATTCTCACTTTGCTCTCAAATGTTTATTTTAGTGCCTTATCAATTCTACAGAAGAGATAAAATTACAGAGATGAGTGGTGTGTGATTCTCTCACACTAATCAAGAACTTGATGCTCTGTTTAAATTAATCCTCATTAACCCACTCAGAGTCACAGGACTGGGAATCATTACTCGTTCAGCAGAATACCGTCTCAAATACTGACATTCCTGACTGAATATATCTGGTGGCCAAACACCCGTGTAGAACGAAAGAAAGAAAAGGATTTGATTTAAAAAAAAAAAAAATTGCTTATTTTAAATTTTGTTCTTTGAATAATTTTTTTTTTTCCGCCGTCCGGTTTCCTTCAAATCTGTGGTTGGTTGAAGAGAGCAACTGGACTTGCTTGAAAAGTCTTGAAGACGTTTCGCCTCTCGTCCGAAAGGCTTCCTCAGTTCTGTCTGACTAATAGGGAGTATCAAGTATTTATCCTCTCATGACAGGCGAAACGTCTTCAAGACTTTTCAAGCAAGTCCAGTTGCTCTCTTCTACCAATCACAGATTACTATGTACCTGGATGACTGAGTATCTTCACAGATATGTTTCCTTCAAATCCTGCGGACCCCGGTTACGGACCTCTGGCGACTCGCTCGTTCACAACAACGAACATAGTAGCAATTTTTGTCAACATTTATTTTCGCATTTCTCAGGAGAACAGCATTAATTTTACAGCATGGATAGCGATAACGACAATGTTCACAGCGAAAGCGAGTTTTACTACCCTGAGGAAGAAGAAATAAAAGAAAACATTTCAGGAGAAAGCTAAAAACCTGTAATTTGCTAACGCCGAGCAAAAACATGGCTGAATCCTGAATGACTCCTATTTGTATAAATAGGGGACTACATAGGCAGCAAAATGTAGTTTTTTTCCTGCCATGGAAGTGCACTTGTATACCGAGGAGGAAGCCATTTGCATTACAGCCGTGAATGAGGATTCAAAATGGCGGCTCGGCTCGGTTTTCCCTTTCGGGCGCTCTCGTTTTCTGTTAGAATTTGGTAAAGAAAAAAATAAATATATTAATTACCAGCTTAAGGTCGGTCCGTATGGTGAAATACCATGACCTCGGCCTTGAATACTGACCTCGGTCACGGTATTTCACGATACAGACCTCCCAGCTGGTAAATAACATTTATTACATTATATAATATAATATCCACATTCACTGGATATAAGCAATTACGCACTCTGGCCTGAGTTTCCCAAAAGCATTGTAGCACAAAGATAATTGTTAAATGGTAGCGCCAGCAGCACAATGAACGCGCTCTTCTCCTAGTTAAGATGCTCTTAGCGTTAAGAGGCTTTTGGGAAACCCACCCCTGATTGGTTACTCTACTACTAGGATATCAGCTCACGTACCATGAGTAGAGAAAAACAAAATGGTGGAGCGTGTTGCTGAACCAGCCAAAGACACCCCCCCCCTCCAAAAAAAATAAATAAGCAACAAAATACAGAACAAAAAAGTATCTGATGGTAAGAACGTCTCTTTTGAAAAAATTTAAGAATTATTATTATTACCGCATTTTTCACAAATTGCTAGTCGCTGGTTTGTTTACCTTCTAAGCGGAAATGATTATACGAAACAGCCGACGAAAAGTTTTCGTTTATCGAATTCACAAAAAATAAAAATGCTCCGTTTCTCAAAATCCAGAGAACGTGGATAGAATAAAACAGTTATTCCACTCAGTCTCGCCGTACATGACTTATAGCAACCCTCCACCAGTAGACTTGGAGGAAACACACACACACGACTCCACTTTTCAGAAATAAATCACAATATCTTTTTTTTTCCTTTCTTATTTCGAAATGTCCTGCTGTGGAGGAATTTCCAGCTGCTCTCATTTGATGGAGCGTGAGGAAGCTGATGTCGTCTGTATGCCATATGATCAGCGGAGTTCTCTTTCACCACTCTTTATTTATGCTCTTCCTTTATTCCAGACCGACTGCACTGAAGGGTGACGAGGCTTTACGCAGTCCACAGACTGGATATATGGTTTTAGACATCACAGTGTTGGCCAAACCAAACTGCAAGCCTGATTAATTATTATTATTATTTTTTTTTTTTGCGGTGGGGATTCATTTTTTGCCAGTCCACTGCCAAGAAACGAATTAAAACCAGAATTGATTACGAACTTTATATCCCATCTTAAGCACGGTATTAAGTGTTTATTCCAGACACATTTGTATTGGGTTCGGGATTTGTTCACTCACAGCTTTCCAGCAGTGCGTTTCCATTTTTTCTTCTGTACACTCAGGTGGTGTTTACATTAGACCGTATCCGTCTCGTTTTCGTCGCGGATGCACTGTCCGTGCACATTAAAACGCCGGGAAACGACTCCACAGGCGGAACAACTTGAATCCGCCAGGGCCCACGTATTCAACCCAGTTCGTATCTGATCCGGTGCTGTGTAAACATTGAGGAACGACAAAACGCAGTGCTGAGCTCTAGCTGACGTCGTCATTGGACAACGTCACTGTGACATCCACCTTCCTGATTCGCTGGCGTTGGGATCACACACACAGCGGCTCAGTCCCGAATCACTGCTCGTGCGCTCTGTGAGCTGCGCAGGGCCGGTGCGCACCCTCCAGAGGGCACTCGCTGTTCAGGGCGGAGTGATTTGGAGCGCAGGAGGAAGCGCTGAGCCGCACTGAGGTTTATTTACACATTTCAACCTCCTTCAGGCGCTTAAACTCAGTGAGAACATGAACATCACAGCCAGGTAGAGCTGGGAATCGATTCAAATTTCAAGAATCGATCCGATTCCGAAGATTAAGAATCGATTCTTTTCGATTGTTTTTGGATTAAGAATCGATTCTTTAAAATTCTATCCGATCCGATCCGATTCAGGTTAGTGTTCTTTAAAAAAAAAATCTTTAATTTCATGACTATGTCGCAGTGGCATGCAGTCAGTTTTTTTTTTCTTTTTCAGGGAAGCCAGAAATAAAGAACTATCTATTTATTTTCTATTTTTGTTAACTACCGTATTTTCTGGACTATAAGCCGCTACTTTTTTCCTAGGTTTTGAACCATGCGGCTTGTACAAAGGTGTGGCTATTCTGTGGATTTTTCTTCCACCGCTAGGGGCGCTCTAACCGGAAGTAGAATCAAAAATAAGATAGACGAAAAATCAATGCAAAGAAGAATTAGCAGATCTTTAGCAGATAGAACACGCACGACAAATTACTAACTGGTAATTATTTTCAAATCCAGCGAAGATGATTAAAGTGACTTGTGGTTTCAAACACAGGAGAAATGAAGGTAAATAAATACCGGTTATTTTCTCTTGGAGGGCGGCACGGTGGTGTAGTGGTTAGCGCTGTCGCCTCACAGCAAGAAGGTCCGGGTTTGAGCCCCGGGGCCGGCGAGGGCCTTTCTGTGTGGAGTTTGCATGTTCTCCCCGTGTCCGCGTGGGTTTCCTCCGGGTGCTCCGGTTTCCCCCACAGTCCAAAGACATGCAGGTTAGGTTAACTGGTGACTCTAAATTGAGCGTAGGTGTGAATGTGAGTGTGAATGGTTGTCTGTGTCTATGTGTCAGCCCTGTGATGACCTGGCGACTTGTCCAGGGTGTACCCCGCCTTTCGCCCATAGTCAGCTGGGATAGGCTCCAGCTTGCCTGCGACCCTGTAGAAGGATAAAGCGGCTTGAGATAATGAGATGAGATGAGATTTTCTCTTGGTTCTGTTCCGTTTTAATCAGCAAAGTTGCTGCCGTGTTAAAAGGCACTGTTCGGAAAGAATCTGTTCAGGTACATACATGTACATTTACAGTACAAAATCGTTCTGTACATGCAGTAAATATCTAATTTTTCAACATAGATATCTGCGGCTTATAGCCCGGTGCGGCTTGTATGTATGTGTATATATTTGTATGCATTTTTTTTTTTTTTTAAATAGAGCGGATGCGGCTTATATACAGGTGCGCTCTATAGTCCAGAAAATACGGTACTTTTAACTTTTAAAACATTCAGGGGATGAACGAATGCATTGTGACTTCAAACAATATTGTTGCCAACCTACATACTCAGAATGGACGAGGAACGCAAAAATTTTAACAGCAAATCATAAGTATTTGTATTTACTGATGGCTGTAAGACTGGTTAAAATGGTAAAGGTCAATCCACCTCCAGCTGGGACACCAACCAATGCATTATTTGACAATAAGAATTCACCCAAAAGCTGTTGCAACCAAATGCATTATTTTTATTAATCAATATAAAAAAAGAGCTCTCAATCAATGTAACATGAAACATAAGAAACTGTAAATAAGAACATAAATAACCTGTAAATACAAAAGAACATAACATAAGAGCCTGTAAACAAAGTATAACACTTTCACTTGACTGAATCTGATCTTTCACACGTTCCTTTACAGACCGATACATGTTGGGTATTACGTCTTCGGACAATCGTTTGCGACTCACCATAGCATAACGTGGTTCCACGACATTCATAAGCCGCCTGAAGCCCTCGTTTTCAACGACGGAGTACGGCCGCATGTCTTTACAGACAAATTCCGCAATCGCCATGGTTATGCTAGGAGATCGTGCTGAATTGGCTGGCAATGTTAAACTTTCTTTCAGCTTCATTTGCTGTCCTGTTTGTCCTGTGGACGGCTTGATCCCCGGGTGATGTCGCTGCAAGTGCTTGTTCAAGTTGGTCGTATTTCCAAAATACTTCACTTCGATTTGACACAACTTGCAAACGGCATTGGTTTTGTCGAGCGCATCTGTGTCTTTTTCTTTTCGGAACCCGAAATATCTCCAGACTGGAGCCTTGAGAGACGGTGGTGTTTTCAGAAAGTTTTCGCTAACTCTATCACTACTCTCCGACGCCATGTTTGTTTGAGCTCATACACTGCGGGGTCACACACCGAGTGCGCCTGCGAGAATTCGATGACGTGACAGGGGTCACTGGGGGAAATGTTTGTGGTGGAAAAAATGTACTAAAAAAAAAAATATCGATCTTTGAACATACGACTCGATCCTAAGTAATTAATATGCGAATCGATCCAGAATCGGAAAATCGATTTTTTGAACACAGGCCTACAGCCAGGTGTGTTTATCTGCTGGAGAAGGTGTTCGCTTGCCATCCTTCCACTTGCAAGTGGTGAGTGACTTGCGCGTGCCCGATATGCACCGGGATCATGTGACGTGCCGTCTAATTAGTCATGTGATTAGCGCATCCGTGTATTGGCGTTGCTGTGTGCACGCGAATCGTTTTAAAAACGTTAATCTGATGATCCGCTGATACGGTCTAATGTAAACACCACCTCAGTGCTTCAGGCGCATATTTGACGTCATGTGGTACCACGGCTATGCTCGTTGGTCCCAGTGAATAAGGGGGAGGGGATAAGACACCTTATCCCATTCTCACTCGCACTGAAACCTGGATATTTTCAGCTATGATGCCGTAATGGTGGTGTCATGATGGAATGGGAGCAAAACAGCAAAATCGAAACATTACTCTATCTCCAGGCAACCCGTTACCGTTTATGGAAACCTTTTCCCACGGCTCCATAGGAATCATCGGGATAACGTTGCGTGATCAGCAGCGACGTAAACGATGTCGTGTTATTGCAATGGGTTTACTCTATACTGCCTCGACTTTAAAACAACAAGTCGGCTGATCGCGCCAAAAACGAAATTACTCCTCAGATGTGTGTTCCAGTTCGTGATGCTGTGGTGTTGCTAATGTCTCAGCTTGGGCTTTTCACAAGATGAATTTGCCGCCTTCAGAGATGCCCACAAGCGCCGGCGACCAGCAGTTTCCTCAGCCTACACAGGGTACTCGATCCCAAGGAGAAACAAACAAACAAACAAACAAACAAACCCTTGCCTTTCAGTGTTCAAGCGATGTATATCCTCTCCGCTGCCCATGATTTGCCGCGATCATTTCACCACAAAATTGTCTTCAATTCGGGTCTAGCACGACTCGAAGCGACGCCGTATTTGTTGATCGATTCTCGTGCTCCGATTGGCTGAGTCGGACCATGTGACCACTCCGTAGTGCGTGTAGTTATGTTACAGAGCCAGATAGCGTACTACAGACGGCAACTGAGAAAGCCAAGCGCACGCACGTTGTGTATGAAATTTTCAGGGAAATGGGGAGTAATTTATTCGCCGAGAACGCACCAGCCTGGCCTTCTGAACTATACATCATATCTAGTCTCGCATGATTGACACGTCTTGCAGAAACCTGTGCTCCGTAGCGTTCCAGTAAATACAGTCAGGTGTGACTACACAAGCTCTGTTACTTCCGTCATGCAAGACTGCGCGAGAACAAAAATTCATTATCTATTCCGTGTCGTTTTTTCCCCCCTCGTACAACAATGGATTCTGCATATGAAAGGAGCTTCTGTTTCATGTCAGGGTTATCACATTCATGACGCAGATTGATTTGTTCATAAATCTAACTGCACGGTGAAACAAAACGCGGCCGGCTACTGCAATTTTATTTATTGATTGATTGATTTAAAACACAGCCATACTGCTACTACTCCTAAATTATAAAACAGGGATGAGAATGGGACATTTAAAAAAAAAAAAACTCTGAAATGTCTGCCAACTTTCTCACACACACACACACACACACACACACACACACTATATATTTTCAAATTCAATGATGGTTTAAAACGTTTATAAACTTTAAGATAACAAATCCCTACAGATTATATATCGTGAGCGATAATGGAGGTAACCGTAACGATATATTAGATTCCTCCTGACTCTATCTTTGACAATTTAAGTAAAACGTACCTTTGTGCTTTTTTGTTTTGATGTGCTCCTGGATGTTTCTAGCGCCTCTGTTTCCATAACTGATCATATCTGAGCACAGAATACACAAAACCTTTCCCGGCACGGCCACTTTTCGGATATGTCCCGTCAGGCACGTCGTCACAGTTTGTGTCCCTATCTGCACGGTAACGCCACTATCGAGCCATGCCCATCGGAAACAGTTCTTTATCCCGTTCGATTTATCGATTTCCCTGGCACGACCCTCATTTTTGCGATCCAAAACTTTTGCCATATTGGCGAAGTAACTTTGAAAACTAACCAAAATAACTAGAACTTAAGAAGTGATCAAAACCGTGTACGTATGGACCCTTTTCACGTGACGTCACGACAAACGCGGCCGCCATTTTGGACGTGTACTACCAGTAGTTTACCACAGCCAGCATTGAGGAACGGCAGCAAAGAAAGTGTTTATTTTCAGCAAGACCTCCATCATGCCACTATATTGTTGTGCACCTGGATGTAGTAACCATCAACAAACAAGGCAAGGGTTATCATTTTATCGGATCCCGGTAGATGCTGACCGACGGAGAAGATGGATAGCGGCATACCAACGCTTGTGTAGTGACCACTTTGTTGGAGGTAAGATGAATAAAATTAGCCAGGCATTACATTGCTGTTAGCATTCCATTCTAGTTTACTGTAATTATGATCTGGCAGCTATTTACACCAGATCCAGTGTAAATAGCTGCCGGAGCCAACGTCCGAGGTTCCGGAGCGCGCTAGCTCGCGGCCGGCCGGAGCACGCTCCGGCAAGCTCAGACGTTGGCTCCGGCAGCTATTTACACTGGATCCGGTGTAAATAGCTGCCAGATCATAATTACAGTAATCTAGTAAATACAGTTTTCTGCATCTCGCTCCTTTTTCTTTTATGTTTGTCGCCTTCCTCGCATTCAAACCGATTCGAGCCGAAGTCCACTACATGTCCAAAATGGCGGTCGCGTTTATGAAGGTCACGTGACTGAAAAGGGTCTATAGCTTGTTTCTCCGGGAATTGTAGAAGTGAGATGAAACTAGCGCCAAAACTCGTCGTGAGTTGTCGTTATATCGAAGAAAACAATGACGATTTCCGTTATCATAGCTGCAACTAATTTTGCGATGAGCGTTGCCGAAAGATGCTGGCGGTCAGTCGGTCGGTCCTGCCTGCTCGTGCCACCACAAGCCTTCCCTCACGCCGACCCCTACCCCCCCGAAATTTTCTCAACAGATTTACACGTTTCACAAAAATGACATTTTCAGCGGGAAAAACTCGGAATTCCGCAGATCCGCGGAAAATTCTCATCCCTGATAAAACCGTTTTCACGTTTCCGACCCCGTGTCCAAAACTGTACACTTGATTCAAAAAGAAAAAAAAAAACCCGGTTCCATTTATTGGCAACGAGTATAAACCACAGGATGTGTACTCTGAAGTTATGCTAACCCACAGAATGCAAATTAATGCGACTCTATTAAAATATATTGCACTGAAACAACTGCAAGCGTATCAGGTGTGTCAGATAACCGTGGCAAAAATCCCCTAACAATTGCTACCATAGGCAGGAGTGGGAATATGGAAAGAAAAAAACAAAAACACAGATTACGTGGACGGGTGCCAGGGTTTGAGAAACGTCCTCCCAATGGCAGATCTGTGCCGAACAACAGAGGTGCTTCGTCTCCTCTATCTCAACCAGAACACATATCTGGATACGTACCAAGTCACTGTATGAGATTTGGACGACAAGATATTAAAAAAAAAAGAAAAAGTGGACTGATTAAAAGAACACGAGGACCATTTTAGTACAGCCGAGTTTCAGGAATGTTGATTAGAGATGTCTGTGGCAAACAAAGTGGTAGATTTAATAGCAGTGTGTCAAGACCCTTCCTTTATTGTGGCCCTTTCCGTCTCCAGCATTCGGCTCGTTCTGAACCCGACTTCACCGTAAAATCCTGGAAAAAAAAAAACCTCACCACTCTCATGTCGTTAATGCCTGGACAATGGCAGCTCCTTTAGCTCCTGCGCTTGGTGTTAGATTTCCGTCACGAGTCTATTCTGATCTGATCCGATCCGATCCGACTGAAAACTCGGATTACGCCCTTCAGGATGGCGAAACCAAACTGTCTCTTCCATGTGTGACCGAAGCGCTTCAGGCAAGAAAGCTCAGGAGGAAAAGCATTTTAGCGTCTTCTTTTTCATGAATGACTGACAGAAAGAAAGAAAGAAAGTGTGTACGCCAGCATTATGTAAATACCATATAGGTCTTCCTGTGCTTGAGGAAAATAGTGAGTCACAGCTTTCGTATCTTTCAGTGAGATCAGATTTCAAAAGAAGAAGGACACGGTGTTTACTTACGAAAAAGCTATAAAAAAAACGACACAGGCTTTTTTTTTTTAAACTGTTGGGTCGAAAAGCAGACGGCTGAAAAGGCATTTAAGCAAAATGCGACATTTTGTTAGATTAGCATCTCACACACGCAGTGCTTCAGCCTGAAATGGAAAACATCGAGCTATAGGAAAAAGTATAAATCGCATCACTGGTGGAAAAGGCGCGAGTTCAGAGGTTTAATGTGGGGAACGCTCTTAAATTACAAACGTTACCGACGCCGAGTAAAACATCTTAACCTTCGCCAAAAGAAAACATTAGCCACAGTCAACTACCCTTCTATTAGCTGTGGTCAACTGAACACAGGTCACCTGCTAAACAGCTATTAGCCTCCACAGCTCGAGGAGAGAAAACAAGGCAATCAGCCGACTCTTACTGCCAAACGGCTCACTGCTACCGTACGTGCCGGATGAATTAAGGCCTGTTACATGCAGACCAGCCCGCGAATAGAAGGCCAAAGTTCTGCTGCGTTCATGTGCTATGGGAAGATGAGATTTTCCAGTTGGGAAGTGGTATTTACTAGGGCTGTAACGATACACCCAACTCACGATTCGATTCGTATCGCAATTTTTGACCCACGATTCGATACGCCCATGATTTTTTTAAAAATGTTTTTTTAAATGAGTAAATTTGACTTATTAACATTTACTTACTTACATTAACTATTTAATAACAAATAATTCAGACCACTGCAGAGAATGAGTAATATGTATGCAAAAATGAACAAATATATATCCAAAGATTGTTTTATTTCTCAAAATAATACTGTTGAGCCGGAAGCTCTGGTTTTTTCGGTTCTGAAAAAGTCATTTTTCCAAATCGTGTAAATCCGTTAAGATTTTTTTTTTTGGGGGGGTGGCTCTCTCACTGCCTCACTCTCATAGGGCCAATGATTTTCTGTGATCGCGGAAAACAGACGGAAATTACGGAATTTTTATGGTGAAACATTGCTCGCGTGTCAAAATGTAACTGCCGCAGAAGGCTTCCGCCCAAGCAGACATGCCTTCAGTGTTGCCAGATATTGCTAACGTTTTCCACCCCAAAATATGTTCAAAACCAGCCAAAAAGCACCTAAACCCGCCCAATCTGGCAACACTGCATGCCTTTCCGGTCAAGTGATTGTGATTGGCTTGTGGCACACCTAGCCAGCCAATGAGCTGCTTGTTTACAGATTCGCTCCCCGCGTCGCAACCAGAATGGCGACCGCTTAAAAGAAATGAATGCTCTGCCAGTGGCGAGTGTGGACGTTGCGTGACTCGCAGAAGATTGTCGCAGGTCGGCGAAAAAACGACTTACTAATAGATATTAAAAAAAAAGTAATTTAAGTAAGTTTAAAATGTAATTTAAATAAAAAGTATTCATAAATTGAAGTTTGGAAGCGCCTCTGTTTTTGGGCTGAGGAGAAGTTTGAAAGGGTGTACCGCGATTCTGCCTTCTTGTATCGTGATACGTATCGTGGCTCTTCGTATCGCGATTTCGATACGCGTATCGTTACAGCCCTAGTATTTACCAGTGTGTTGTGTTCACATGCTTTTGTTGTTGTTGACAAATTAAAGATGGCGGCCCAGATTCAGAATCAGGCCTGTTATTTGGCTAAAACAATTCTAGATTGCCTTGTTCATCAGCTGCAGCAGGAATACGAGTTATCAAAAGTCAAATAATGCTGAATATTTCCTGATCATGACAAGTAGAGATTTTCTTAACACATTGAATGCCACGCAGTTTTTGGAAATTTGGCTGCAGCCACAATGAGAGTAGCCAGTATCTAGATCATTGTTGGCGTTCTTTGGACAGCCACAGAATATTTTGTATTGGGCTATGACCAGGGCTTTTTCTAGAAAGTTTTAGTATGAGGGCGCTCACCATGGCGAGGGAGGATGGTGCCGGTTGTCCCCCCCCGCCGTGCAAAGCCTTTGAAAAATGCTTCAATGGGACATTCTGAGGCTATCTGAGAGGGAAATTGCAACAAATTGTCTGTCAACATTGAAAAAGAAAGAAGAAGTAATCTTCTTCTGCCCCGGACAGTCTTTGGCTTTCTTCCGCTTCGTGCCGCGGGATGACATCTTTAAATGCCCAAGTGTCAACAAAAACAACTCGCGAACTACTTCTGTCAAAAGCTCCCGCGCCGGTGGGTGAAAGGTCATTCAGTCTCGAGAAATCTCGCTCGACAAGTCAGCTGACCTTGTATGTAACCCATGTCAAATCTCGCGAGAGCAGCCGCGACAAGTAAACAACTAAACAACATGGCGCCTCAGTCTGGAAAACGCCAATTCGGATTGTTTTTGCACCGTCTGGCGGTGTATCTACTATGATTGGAATTTTTTTGGAGCAATTATAACGTATTTGATGATCAGACACATTGTCACGTGGTGTTGCTGGGATGTTTTCACGGAGTCGGTAAGGGGGCGCACGCCGAGAGTAAGAGGGCGCAGCGCCCCTGTTCCCCTGTTTAGACGAAAGCCTGATGACTCGTTTAAAAGGTGAGAGTCAGCTTTCCGTAGGTGAAAACCACTTCTTTCTTGGTTCATAAGCTAGTCCTGTACCGCTCGCTGCCATGTTGAAAAGGTTAAAGTTCATCTCATCTCGGCAACTCGTGTATCAAAATTTTCTACCAGTTGCCCAGTGGAAAATACCACAAGAGGGGGCGTTCATGTGTGCTTTCCATGTCGGCGTTTGGTATTTACCATAATTCCCATAGCACATGAACGCACCATTACACTAGGCAGATTCTACCATAACACAGGCCAGTTAAGTCCCATCTCCTTAAATTGCTGAATTGATTATTTTGATCATTCTATTAAGTTTTTCTAGTAGCATTTGGGGTCTTGGACATTCACAGTAAATTTTAGGACAGTAGTCCTGGTAACTAACTAATAAAAGCCTGACATGACAGACATGCTAAATGACAATAGAAACACATCGGTTTCTATCATCAAACTCTGACAGACAAACTAACGTCTACCATCATATTCTGACAGACACTCTAGCTGACAATAGCAACAAAACTGTTTCTTACATTATTAATCTGACAAATTTAGTAATAATATTAAATACCTCATCACTAGAAACAAATAAAATATTGAAATAAAAAAGATAAAATTTTCAAAATTGAAATATCAACAATAATTGTCAGAACAGTGACGATAGACACGACTGTGTCAGTCAGTGCGTTTCCATGCACATAGAGAAAATCGAATTTCTGCCGTAGCTCGACTGAAATCGAAGTTCTAAACGCCATGGAAACACCTTAGCTCGGCTGAAATCGAACTGAACTGGATTTCTCGTAATCGAGCTACACGACCTAGATTATGCGATTGTAGCCGAGCTACTTAGTGCATGTAAACCCTATCGAGCTACGGAGTCGAGATACTTACTTCAGCACTGCCCCTTCCGGAAGTGACGAGTGACGAGACCACAAGCGGGAAACACGACAGCCTCGGTCGGCATGACAACGAATCATGACAATGGCATGAATCTTTTCTTTTTGTGGCATTGTTTGCACTGTTAAAATTTAGCTCACTTACTGTATCACCAAATACATCTGTACAGCTGTTGCATAGCTGTGAATTGTGTACATAAACAAGTCATTGTACTTGTGTGTGTGTGTGTGTGTGTATATATATATATATATATATATATATATATATATATATATATATATATATAAATAAAATGCTGTCAAGCGATTAAAATATTTAATCGCGATTAATGTCGCGACTGTCATAGTTAACTCGCAATTAATCGCACATTTTTGTCACATGAAAAACCATTGTAATTCTCTTATCAGCATAAAAAAGTGAATGGGCTTGCTTTGTACCAATGTTTTTTTTTTTTTATTGCAGAGCATAACACGTCTTGTCACAGCCACTGCAAAGTCGGGCTGGAGCCGCCGATGGGAAAACGAAACCTAAGCCGAGCACCGTGGCTCTTCGTCCCGAGGCGCGGGGCTAGCGCGCCCTGCCCGCGCTGGTTCTTTGGGGGGAGGGCAGAGGACTCTGGCTGTGCGGGGCGCGGCATTACAGTCTAGCTGCTATCGTTTTTCTAAGCAAAGTCTCTGTTCCAAGTTCCTGGCAGTTTCAAAAGCTTATGAAAAACCTACATCATGTCTCAGAGCGTTAATCTCGCGATAAAAAAAATTATCGCCGTTAAAATTGAGTCACGTTAACGCGACATTTTTGACAGCACTAATATATGTCCAACATTTGAAGAATGTCAATAAAAACAAAACAATTGAACTTTTTGTGCGTTTATTAAGACATAAGTTAAATTGTAAGCAAAAAAAAATTTTGTAAGCAAAAAATGGACTTTAGAAAAAATATACAATTGTGCAAAATAAGTTGTCTTACAAAACAGTGGTCTGCGCAGGACAGTTTGTAGCCATACAGTCTGTTAGAGCAAGCCTAACAGCTTGAGCACGGAACTTGTGAACACGGAACTGCCAGTGTTGCCAGATTGGGCGGTTTTAAGTGCATTTTGGCGGATTTGAACATGTTTTGGGCTGGAAAACGTCAGCAGTATCTGGCAACACTGCTGATAACTTTGTTTATACTCTTGAATAGCTCCTCTTCATGACGACAACCGGAAGTGTACCAACACGATGGGGTGTGTAGCGCCACCTGTGGCTCGGGTGCACAATGTACCTCACACAATAGCTCGATTTCCTTGTGTGCATGTAGGATTGGATTTCTCTGGCACCCCTGCTGGGGCCCTCAGCTCGATTACCGACAACAGCTCGATTTGGATGTGCATGTAAACGCACTGACTTTCGCGGGGAAATAACACATTGAAATGGCCTGTCGGCTGAAAGGGTCGCAAGTGGCTCTGATTTATCTCAACTTACGATAGTTTTCCTCCAGAAAATTTTAAATATGAATGCACAAATATATTCTCAATGTTTCTATCGTCAAAAATTTCTAGCGTCAGGATAGCTGACTGAAAATCTTACCTTGATTTATTTGATGAAATCTAGCTGTCAGAACTCCAAGTCTTGCCCGGAAGTAAATGTCTGCCGTCACAAAAATCATGCGCAGTAGAATTTCCTTTTTGCGTCAGTCGACATGTGCGTGGCGAGGGCTTGAATTTTGCTATCATCAGGTGCATTTGACTGACAGACTGACGAGAGTATTTTTTAAAAATAACTGTGGGCTTCTCTCGTGAACGAAATAGTTTTTTCGCTGTTAATCTATTTCAACTCTATCTGTTGACACCCAAAAATGATAAAGCCTGCTTCCACACGATAACTACTAAAGATCCATAACGGCTGAGTCTATCGTCAGGTCATCTGACAGAAATTCACTAACAGGGATAAGGCCAAATTAAAAAAAAAAAAAAAGTGTGTTTCCGGTAACCCGACCGACCGAGAATTTCGGCGGCGAAATTGCCGACCGTAAAGTTTTTATTACAAATTTCCCTCGATATTTTAGTGTAAGCGGCGTTAGTTTGTCATAATTTTTTGTTTCAACGCATTCAAGTTGTGAAAGAAACGATAAAAAGTAAAATGTTTCGCCACTTCTATCAGCCCTCCTGCATAAACATGGAAGCGCACTTGTATACTGAAGGAGGAAGGGAAAACTGAGCCGAGCCGCCATTCTGAATCCTCATTCACGGCTGTAATGCAAATTGCTTCCTCTTCAGTGTACAAGTGCACTTCCATGGCAGGGAAAAACACTACATTTTGCTGCCTATGTAGTCCCCTATTTATACAAATAGGAGTCATTCAGGATTCAGCCATGTTTTTGCTCGACCCAAGTTCTACAGTAGGCTAGACTAGGCCGTCTGCTTTTAATGGAAGTAGCCTAGCCTAGGACGTTATTTTCACGTTATTTCTTGATAAGGTGTTTTCATGTTATTACATGAAAATATCATGAAATAACGTGATGTTATTACATGATAAATATATTGTAAAAACGTGATAACTCTGTTAACAATATCTTTTCACGTAATTACTTGATTCTAAGCCAAATTTTTTTGAGTGTGGCAGCAATACGCTTCCGTAGATCATAACTTGAACTCTTGCGATATTTTTTTTTATTCATTTAAAGATTTAAAACACTTATTTTATTATGATGTGTGGTATAAAGGATTCTGTGCCAAAATACTATTTAAGATGTTTACTTGTGTTAATTTTTTCGAACAAAAAAAAAAAAAAAAACTTTTTCCTACCTACCGACCTTATTTTAGTATTTCATGTTACCGGAAACACACCATCTTTTTTTTTTTTTTGGGCCTAATGAAAAAGTGATTTTTAAAATGGGAGTTATGTCTATCAGATATGTCAAAGAAATAGAACTTTATTCTTTAAAAATCTTTTATTGATATACTCAGTGTATTTTTAAATGATGTGCTGTTTTAGAAGACCAAATACCAGAGATTTTCAATCTTGAAAATATTACCTCACTGAAAAAAGGACAAGAAAAATTTCTTATTTTGTGGGCGAGTGGTTAATGGATCCGGTTACGGTAGAATCTGCCACCAGACAAACCGGGAACAATCTTTCAAGTTCAGGAATCAATAAATAATAATTAAAAACACCCAGGAACTAAACACAGTCTCTCAACAAAAACCTGCCTGAAAACCTAGCCGTGGAAAACGCACTGATATTACGCCTACGGAAACCAGGGTTATTTTGAACCATTTCAGGCTGAACTCAGATAGCCATGACTACACCCAAAAAGACTATTCTGATAAAAAAAAAAACACACAATCCACTTTTCCGCAAGCATAGCGAATGCCTTTTGTATGCTGCCTTTAGTGCGTCTGTCTGACGTGTTTCAACAAGACTGTATCTCCGATACAC
This sequence comes from Neoarius graeffei, assembly GCF_027579695.1. NCBI lineage: Eukaryota > Metazoa > Chordata > Actinopteri > Siluriformes > Ariidae > Neoarius > Neoarius graeffei. The sequence goes on along the minus strand of NC_083574.1, from coordinate 40,439,608 downwards.
TTACTGTGAACCATGAGTCACTGATTTGACACCGGCACAATATGAAATGAAGGAGTGAGATTAAAAAAAAAAAAGTGTGACATCAGTAAGAAGACTGATTTTTTTTTAAAAAATAAATAAATCAAAGGTCTCGTCTTTAATGATTGCAGATGCCGGATGACTAAACTTCGGTGCACCACAGAGCACTATCTAAACCGGCTTAAATTAAATTAAATTCCATTGTAAACTATTTTTGTCGTCTCTAGAATGGTCAAAGAGGATCCACATGACACACGGGACTCGACTGCTGGTGTCGGATCAGCTGCTGTGTCGGTTTACGTGATTAAGTTTTATTCCGTGTCATAAAGTAGGTAAACATGTACAAACCAGTCAGGCTTTATTTCCTCAGAATCTGGTTCATCTTTAACCCAACATGGTATGACTAAACATCCCAGCAGGCCCCATTCCTAATCGAAGATCAACATGGAAAACGTCAGGGTTTTTTGTTTAACTTACTACGCATGGACATCAAATTGGTCTCAGAATCTTTGTTTTCATGAGACGTTAGGATTCCTGACCTGCTTGCCGCTTTCATTTTAGGCCTTGAATGGGGAAAAAAAAAGACTGAAACGACCAGCAATCGGCAGCTTTTTGGTTTTCCTGGTGTGAAAATCAGCGATCGAGGACGGTATCCAGGTGTATAGAAAGGATTAGTGATGCTCTATTATTATAATAATAATAATAATAATAATAGTGATGCTCTATTCCGGTATATGAGAAGAGATGCAGAGCATGTGGGAAGGAGAATGTTGAGGATGGAGCTGCCAGGCACACGAAAACGAGGAAGGCCAAAGAGGAGACACATGGATGTGGTGAGAGAGGACATGAAAGCGGCAGGTGTGGTAGAGAAGGACGCGGAAGACAGGGAGCAATGGAGACGAAAGATCCGCTGTGGCGACCCCTAATCGGGAGCAGCTAAAAGTAGTGATGCTCTATTATTATTATTATTATTATTATTGATGATGTTTGGACAGAAAAACAGGCTCAATTAATAAATTAAGCCCTTTATTAACAGTTTTATTACAAGGCCAGGATGTTCAGATGGAGACGAAAGATTACCCAAGCCGCGTGCTCATTCTGATGATCTGAAAGCGAGACGGATGGCTCCCAAGTCAATGGACGACGACATCCTTCTATTGTAAAATGCAAAGCTGAAGACAAAGCCCCAGTGTAGGCATTATATCCATGATATAAGCTGCAATTTGAATGCCAGGAATGAGGAAACAAGGACAGGGTGTCTGAAATATGTGGTGGGGTTTGTGTTTGTTTTTCTAAAGCAAATGATATGGTGGAGGTGTAGGAGGAGGAGGAGGTGGTGGAGGAGGAGCAAAGCCATACTGCTCTTCGACATCTTGTTTCTGAAATAGTGTAGCTGCTGTAACAGTGGTTCAACATGGCTATCATGAAAGGGGAGGAGGTGCAGCTGAGAGAGAGACAGACAGAGAAAGAAAAACGGAGCAAGAGAGAAAGACGGAAGGAGGAAGGTTTTTGTCCATGAGAGAGACACAGAAGAAGGAGGAAGGTTTTTGTCCATGAGAGAGACACAGAAGAAGGAGGAAGGTTTTTGTCCATATATGAGAGAGAAAGAAAGACAGAAGGAAGGTTTTTGTCCATGAGAGAAAGGCAGAGAGAGAGGACAGAAAGAAAGACAGAAGGAGGAAGGTTTTTGTCCATGAGAGAGAGAGACAGGAGGAAGGTTTGTCCATGAGAGAGAGAGAGGAGGAAGGTTTTTGTCCATGAGAGAAAGGCAGAGAGAGAGGACAAAGAAAGACAGAAGGAGGAAGGTTTGTCCATGAGAGAGACTGAAGGAGGAAGGTTTTTGTCCATATGAGAGAGAGAGAGGAGGAAGGTTTTTGTCCATGAGAGAAAGACAGGAGGAAGGTTTTTGTCCATGAGAGAGAGACAGAGAAAGAAAAAGAAAGACAGAAGGAGGAAGGTTTGTCCATATGAGAGAGAGAGAGGAGACAGAAGGAAGGTTTTTGTCCATGACAGAAAGGCAGAGAGAGAGGAGAGAAAGAAAGACAGAAGGAGGAAGGTTTTTGGCCATGAGAGAGAGACAGAGAGAGAAAGACAGAAGGAGGAAGGTTTTTGGCCATGAGAGAGAGACAGAGAGAGAAAGACAGAAGGAGGAAGGTTTTTGGCCATGAGAGGAAAGACAGAGACAAAGAAAGGAGACAGAGAGAGAAGGAGGAAGGTTTTTGTCCCTGAGAGAGAGACAGGAGGAGGAAGGTTTTTGTCCCTGAGAGAGAGAGAGACAGACAGACGGAGGAAGGTTTTTGTCCCTGAGAGAGAGACAGACAGGAGGAAGGTTTTTGTCCCTGAGAGAGAGAGAGACAGACAGACGGAGGAAGGTTTTTGTCCCTGAGACAGAGAGAGAGAGACAGACAGACACAGACAGAAGGAAGGTTTTTGTCCCTGAGAGAGAGAGAGAGAGAGAGAGAGAGAGAGAGAGACAGACAGACATAAGGAGAAAGGTTTTTGTCCCTGAGAGAGAGACAGAAGGAGGAAGGTTTTTGTCCCTGAGAGAGAGAGGAGGAAGGTTTTTGTCCCTGAGAGAGGCAGACAAGCAGACAGACAGAAGGAAGAAGGTTTTTGTCCCTGAGAGAGACAGACAGGCAGGCGGACAGACAGAAGGAGGAAGGTTTTTGTCCCTGAGAGAGAGACAGACAGACAGACAGAAGGAGGAAGGTTTTTGTCCCTGAGAGAGAGAGACAGACAGAAGGAGGAAGGTTTTTGTCCCTGAGAGAGACAGCGCTTACCGTGGCGGAGGCGATGCTGCTGTCGGTGAGGGTGAGGTGGTGAGGTTCCCATCTCCTCAGGAACTTGGAGGTGAGGATTTTGCTGAGGAAGGTGCGCGGGTGTCTCACGGCGCACACCTGGATATCTCCTTCCTGCAGGAGCTTATAGCGCATTCCGCCCCCTCCGCCTCCCCCACTGCAGTGCAGCGCGCCCCGGCGGCCCGCGCCCGCCTTACCGCTGCTGTTATTACCGCCGCCCTCCGGCTCCAGTAAGGGCTTGCTCTCCTCGCACTGGTACGGCTGGTTGTTGTTATGCAGCTCGTTGCTCAAACCGCTGCCGGTAAACTCCATGTCCAGGCCGAGCTCCGGCTCCACAGCGGCCAGCTCACTCTCACTCTCACACACACACACACACAGCCAGGAGGCGGAAGCCCAGCGCTTACCCCGGCCCGGGGAGATTAGAACTCACAACCTTCTGCTCTGACGGACAGGAAGCGCTACCGGCACCCGGCCCCCTCCCCCGCCGACTTATTATTATTATTATTATTATTATTATTATTCTCAGCGAGGGCGTGAAAAACCCGCCGAGCCATCCAGCGACCCTGCGAGCGCGCTCAGGAACTACAGCAGATCAGGAACACTGATCAGAGAGAGAGAGAGAGAGAGAGAGAGTTTATCCGCTGGAACGGGTTTCCTCGCGCTACAGCCCCGCGCTCCCGCCGCCTCCTCTGACGAAGCTGTTCAGTGTGTTCGGGCCGCTCTCCATTTCCCCCGCGGACTCCAACTAAACACGAAGAAAACACAATCCAGGCCGCCAGGCAGGGACTCTCCGGCTTCACACGCGTGTAGACATGGTTCCCCTCTTCCTCCCTCTCTCTCTCTCGGTGTGTTTTTTTTAACCCCGCCCCTCTCTCTCTCTCAGTGGAGAAACCAAGCGCTGCGAGAGCATCCTTCTGATTGGGCCACGGCTGGTCACATGACTTCGAAGTGACGTCAATAGGGAGGCGAGCGGATGCGCTGTTGTGCGTCTTTACACCACTGAGAGAGAGAGAGAGAGAGAGAGAGAGAGAGAATAGCTCTCCACACAAAATGGAGAAAGAAGAGGGTGCACGAATTTGGGGTATACTGTAAAAAAAAAAAAATTTGTCTCAGTCTTAAGTACTAAGTGTCCTGTTACAGTTCAAGTGAATAAAGTTACAACTAAAACCAATTCCAAGACCAGTGTGTGTGTGTGTGTGTGTGAGAGAGAGAGAGAGTTCCTTTCACACAAAATGGAGAAAGAAGAGGGTGCACAACTTTGGGGTATACTGTAAAAGAAAAATAAATTATCAGTCTTAAGTGCTAAGTTAATGAAGTTGCAACTAAAACCAGTTCCAAGACCACTGTGTGTGTGTGTGTGTGTGTGTGTGTGTGTGTGAGAGAGAGAGAGAGAGAGAGAGAGAGAGAGAGTGAGTTCCTTTCGCACAAAATGGAGAAAGAAGAGGGTGCACAACTTTGGGGTATGCTGTAAAAGAAAAAGAAAGAAACTGTCTCAGTCTTAAGTGCTAAGTGTCCTGTTACAGTTCAAGTGAATGAACTTACAACTAAAACCAGTTCCAAGACCAGTGTGTGTGTGTGTGTGTGTGTGTGAGAGAGAGAGAGAGTATTCCTTTCGCACAAAATGGAGAAAGAAGAGGGTGCACAACTTTGGGGTATGCTGTAAAAGAAAAAGAAAGAAATTATCAGTCTTAAGTGCTAAGTTAATGAAGTTGCAACTAAAACCAGTTCCAAGACCACTGTGTGTGTGTGTGTGTGTGTGTGTGTGTGTGTGTGTGTGTGAGAGAGAGAGAGTTCCTTACGCACAAAATGGAGAAAGAAGAGGGTGCACAACTTTGGGGTATGCTGTAAAAGAAAAAGAAAGAAACTGTCTCAGTCTTAAGTGCTAAGTGTCCTGTTACAGTTCAAGTGAATGAACTTACAACTAAAACCAGTTCCAAGACCAGTGTGTGTGTGTGTGTGTGTGTGAGTGAGTGAGTGAGTGAGTGAGAGACAGGGGCGTCACTAGGCCTTTGTTACTGGGGCACATGTCCCAGTAACAATCAGCTGTGCCCCAATAAGAAAATGTTGAAAGATTTTCATAAACTAGTTTCTCTGGCAGATCATTTATCTACTGTAAGTTGTAGGACAGAGTGTGTCTCAAACTTCTATCGCCTCTTCTTTCTAACTAATTTTCTGATTGGTCTGGGAGATTCTCACTGTAAACATAGCGTGCGTGCGGCGTCCCATGAGTCCATTTAGCCTACTGGAGAGATGAGTCTACTCTTTGGATGAGTCAGAGAACGGGCTCTGGATGAGTTAAGGTAGCGCGAAGTTTTTGCAACAAAACTAAGCAAACCATATTCTAACAAACCCATTAAACTACATCGAATTAAACGATATTAAATTACTTTTCCAGATGGATATCAGACAATTCTTCTCACGAAGCAGAGACAGGGGCAGGGAAACAGTGACAGATGAGGAGGAGGGTGAGAGAGGTAAGATTAAGGTTGTAGGCTATGTGCTAGTCAGTCATAACTAACCAGCTAAGTTCGTGAATCGTGAGAGTTGAGGTTGCATAATAGAAAACTTGAATCAAATACATAACAAAATTAGTTAGGTTATTCAGCTGTTTAGCTGTTCCATGAAATGTTTAGCAGGTTTATTGCATATGAATGACAATAGAGTATGTTTAAATAAACATCTTAATGCATTCTTGAACAGACTCTCCCTTTTTAACTTTACCAGTAGATGTACCGTATAATCAGGAACGTTAAGGTGCATTGCAGGGGAGTGGGGGGCAGTGCCCCAGTAAAGCTTAATTCCTAGTGACACCCCTGGTGAGAGAGACAGAGAGAAAATATAGTTCCTTTCACACAAAATGGAGAAAGAAGAGGGTGCACAACTTTGGGGTATGCTGTAAAAGAAAAAGAAATAAATTATCAGTCTTAAAGGTGGGGTATGAGATTTTGGAATAACGGTTCCCACAAGCCATATTTTGAAAAGAAACCCGCCCGCCCTCGCCATGTTCCCACCCCGCGTCTCCACCCCTCCTCCCCCTTATAAAGCCTGAGAAAGTCAGCCTTTATAATGGGTGTCTATTGCGTTACACACCAGTGGAGCTCGTTAAAGGGCCCCATACACGTTCAAAAAAGTCGTCAAAATTTTGTATCAAAATTTTGATGCAAAATTTTGATGTAAAATGTCCACACACGATTCAATGTTTTTTCTATCAAAAATTCAGTATTGTCAAAAACTTTGACATGGACGCAGCAGTGGCCGTAGCACTTGTGTTCGCTTTGGACAATGAACCACCTCGGCATCGACGGAAATGGTCGAAAGACTGGTTTTTGAAACGGCGAACGTACGGTCACGTCAACCTCCTCAGAGAACTTCGTCTCAAAGAACCAGAGGACTTCCGTAATTTCCTTAGGATGGATGCTCCATCCTTCGATGAATTATTGGACCTTGTCAAGCCATTGATATTGAAAGAAGACACTGTGATGCGTTCATCTATACCACCAAGTGAACGCTTGTCCATCACACTGAGGTACCTGGCATCTGGAAATTCTTTTGAAGACTTGAAATTCCTGACTGCAATGTCTCCGCAAGCAATTGGAAAGATAAAAGCCCCCCCCCACACGCATCAATAATTTGACGACTCTTCAAAAAATATCAAAGTGATTTGATATGTCAAAATTTGGGTTCAAAATTTTGACATCAAATTTTTGACATCAAAACACCCTACACACGATCAAACTTTGTATCAAAATTTTGATACAAAATTTTGACGACTTTTTTGAACGTGTATGGGGCCCTTAAGTTAGACTCTAACTTATTACACTCTACTCTATTAGAGTGTAGAGAGCTTGGAAAAATAGCTCAAACTTTCTCATTTAAACTGTGTTTTTCAGCCCCAATTTTCACTCCACACACATAATTTTCTCAAAAGTAGTAGCCACACTTGTGCTGATTCACACAATGTGTCTACCTACACGATAGGACTTGCAGTTTTTGAATGAGAAGCCTGAAAGTGAGGAGAGGGCAGCCGCGCAGCCTCATAGACTGCCATTATAAACTTGGCAGAAAAGTCACTCATTTTTAACTCGCTCTAGTGACCTCATTTTTTACACTACAGACAAAAAAATTACATCAGTGTGCTCAGGAGAGCCTTGTGGCACTCACTCTGAAAGAATTATGTGAATATCTCCTTCCATTTTCGTGTAAATCCCCGTTGTTTGGAGGGAGCGCACTGAGAAAATCCTGCGCTTTCTGTGTAACACTCTGCTCGCAGCGCGCGGGTTGGGGGAGGGGCTGCTCGCTCTCTCTCTCTCACACACACACACACACACACACACACACACACACACACACACACATACAGAAGGGCCGGGCTGCTCGCGGGCTTCAGTCTGATTGACGTGTCAGTATCCAATCATTTTGAGGTGGTACGTCGATATGATTGGATGGCGTTTTTCCTTTATTTTACACTGTAGACTGGATTAAAATATTTCGTTTTGGGGTCAAACCTTCTATTGTACTGCTTGCAACATGGGTGTGAGGAGCTTTTCAAGCAATATGGTAAAAAATACTCCTGAAAAAAATCTCATACCCCACCTTTAAGTGCTAAGTTAATGAAGTTACAACTAAAACCAGTTCCAAGACCACTGTGTGTATGTGTGTGTGTGTGTGTGTGTGTGTGTGTGTGTGTGTGTGTGAGAGAGAGAGAGAGTTCCTTTCGCACAAAATGGAGAAAGAAGAGGGTGCACAACTTTGGGGTATGCTGTAAAAGAAAAAGAAAGAAACTGTCTCAGTCTTAAGTGCTAAGTGTCCTGTTACAGTTCAAGTGAATGAACTTACAACTAAAACCAGTTCCAAGACCAGTGTGTGTGTGTGAGAGAGAGAGAGTATTCCTTTCGCACAAAATGGAGAAAGAAGAGGGTGCACAACTTTGGGGTATGCTGTAAAAGAAAAAGAAAGAAATTGTCACCGTCTTAAGTGTCCTGTTACAGTTCAAGTAAATGAAGTTACAACTAAAACCAGTTCCAAGACCAGTGTGTGTGTGTGTGTGTGTGTGTGTGTGAGAGAGAGCACATATAGTTCTCGACACAAAATGGAGAAAGAAGAGGGCGCACAACTTTGGGGTATACTGTAAAAGAAAAAGAAATAAATTGTGTCAGTCTTAAGTGTCCTGTTACAGTTCAAATGAATGAAGTTACAACTAAAACCAGTTCCAAGACCTGTATACTATAGGATATATGATAATTGTCTGGATCAACAAGAAGATCTATCAACTACATTTCTGGTGTGAAGACAGTGTTGTTCTAAGAGAGTTAGTGTAACAAAAAGGCCAATGACAAGACTGGGCATGAAGCCTCCAGCCTTCAGGGCCTCAATCAAAAAGGAATGTCCTCTAGGCTAGCAATTACAGCTGTGTCCTGACTAAGGGGTTGGAAATTACATGGTACGATAAACTAGTCTTAAAAATATATAAAATAGATCACGGTTTTACAGTATTAAATCTTCCATTTCAAAACGCACATAAGCTGGTGATGAGTTAAATGGGGGGGGGGAAAAATCAATTCTTTGTACAAAAGTGTCTTTGCACATCCTTCACTGTCAGAAATAGGGGTACAGTAGGAGTCAATTTCTGTCCCCCAAAGTAGTCTACACTAATGTACCTCCTAAGGCTCATTATTGTTCCTTACAATAACTGTGTGTACTTTTTTAGGTACAAAAAGGTACATACTGGTACATGTTCTCAAGTAGTATTTAAAGGGTACAAATACAGTACGTGGGCAACACGGTGGTGTAGTGGTTAGCGCTGTCGCCTCACAGCAAGAAGGTCCAGGTTCGAGCCCCGTGGCCGGCGAGGGCCTTTCTGTGCGGAGTTTGCATGTTCTCCCCGTGTCTGCGTGGGTTTCCTCCGGGTGCTCCGGTTTCCCCCACAGTCCAAAGACATGCAGGTTAGGTTAACTGGTGACTCTAAATTGACCGTAGGTGTGAATGTGAGTGTGAATGGTTGTCTGTGTCTATGTGTCAGCCCTGTGATGACCTGGCGACTTGTCCAGGGTGTACCCCGCCTTTCGCCCGTAGTCAGCTGGGATAGGCTCCAGCTTGCCTGCGACCCTGTAGAACAGGATAAAGCAGCTAGAGATAATGAGATGAGATGAGACATGTTCTCAAGTAGTATTTAAAGGGTACAAATACAGTACGTGGGCAACACGGTGGTGTAGTGGTTAGCGCTGTCGCCTCACAGCAAGAAGGTCCAGGTTCGAGCCTTGTGCCCAGCGAGGGCCTTTCTGTGCGGAGTTTGCATGTTCTCCCCGTGTCCGCGTGGGTTTCCTCCGGGTGCTCCGGTTTCCCCCACAGTCCAAAGACATGCAGGTTAGGTTAACTGGTGACTCTAAATTGACCGTAGGTGTGAATGTGAGTGTGAATGGTTGTCTGTGTCTATGTGTCAGCCCTGTGATGACCTGGCGACTTGTCCAGGGTGTACCCCGCCTTTCGCCCGTAGTCAGCTGGGATAGGCTCCAGCTTGCCTGAGACCCTGTAGAACAGGATAAAGCGGCTAGAGATAATGAGATGAGATGAAATACAGTTTGTACCTTAGAGGGTACTGCCCCAGTGACAAGCCGTTGTACCCTTAAAAGGTACAATAATGTACTTTATTTTCTGAGAGTGTTGTGTGTATATATAGTGTCCTCCATGATTATTGGCCCCCTTAGTATAAAGGGTGAGAAAAAAAAATCCAGCTTTTCATGAAATCGCTTCATCTCACACTGAAAAAATGAGAAAAACCAACCTTTAACTGAAAAATTTATTCAGAGAAAAACAAATCCCTCATCAAGAAATAAATTATTTTCACCAAAAACACATGTGCCACTATTATTGCCAGCCCTGGAAATGATCATGAACGCAATGTAACTGAAGCATGTTTCCCATTTACATTGTACATGTTTGAGTAGATTGGAGTGTGTAGGAACTTTCAAGCTGTAATCCATGACTTCCTGATTAACTGGGGAACAAATATGAGGTGACACAAAGGACAAATTCCCTTAGTCATCCATCAACATGGGGAAAGACAAGAAAACACACAAACTAAGAGGGAGAAGTGTGTCGACTTTCATAAGTCAGGTTATAAAAACCCTAAGCATTGTTATAAAAAAAAAAAAGCTACTCGCTTGAAAATGTCCATTTAGCACTGCAAAAAATGGCCTTTCAAAAATAAGAAATAAAAGATTAAAACAAAGCATATTTGCTTGAATCAGGTGAAAAAAATCTGCCAATGGAACTAGTCAAATTTGACTTGGTAAGATTTCTTAAAGTAAGATGAAAAATCTAACCTGTTTTTAGATGAAATAATTCCAAAATAAGATTGGGGAACTTATTATTATGCGAGATCTGATTCACTCAAAATAATCAAAATAGTTCTTATAACAAGATCGTACTTCTTACATTTAGCCATTCAAGTCTTTTTTATTTCTTTATTTCATTTTAAGGGTATTTCACTTAAATTCATGACAAAGTCTTAGCAGTAGAAACTGAATTTAAGATAAATATACTAATATTCGGATTGTTAAATTCTACAACTAAGCATTGCTAGCTTAAAAGATTCTCCTTTTGTGACCTGTAATTAGTAAAATACTCTAGATACGAGACCAGAGACTATCTTGAATCAAGTTGACGACACGTGTAGCATTGCAACAAGTTTATTTTTTTTCCCATTTCAACATTCAAGCATTAAAACATCTCTTAAGATTCCACTTCCCCAGGACCTCAGGCACCAAAAAAAAAAAAAAAAGTCTACGCATTTTGACTTACAGTGCTTACACAACGCCAAAGCAACAGTGCATTTTGGGGGCACTGACTATTCATGTGTACGAGGGGTTTACAAGATCAGGCACAAAAAAAATCCCAAACAAACAAACACTGAACTTAACTCACAGCATTCCAAAAAGACCTCACTAAAACGCCCTCCACTCACTCATAGGCTTTTTGAAGGCACTTGTCTGGTCTCGAGTCTGTACAGCATCTAGAAGGAGCTCACTCTGAATGACTGAGAAAACAGTCGCAGTAAACTTAGGATCTGTAAGCTGGAGTTGAATTGTAATGAAAGATTCAAAGATTTCAGTAAAGTTCATTTATTCCCAAAACAAGCATACTTTTTTTTCTTGAAACAAGATGAACCGCATTTGACAAATGTCCAAAATGTACTTACTTGTTTTAAAAAAAACTTGTTTTATTTTCAAAGGTGCTCCAAATAAGACTTTTTCAAGACATTTTGTCTCTACAAGATTTTCAAGATGGACTGTCTAAAAACTAGCCTTTCTAGCTAAATGAGGTTTTGCTTGTTGGGCAATTATGTCTTATAATAAGGGTGGCTAGATGTTTTGACTTGAAATTAGACAAATAAACTCATCTCATCTCATTATCTGTAGCCGCTTTATCCTGTTCTACAGGGTCGCAGGCAAGCTGGAGCCTATCCCAGCTGACTACGGGCGAAAGGCGGGGTACACCCTGGACAAGTCGCCAGGTCATCACAGGGCTGACACATAGACAGACAACCACTCACATTCACACCTACGCTCAATTTAGGCCAAGTTTACATTAGACCGTATCTGTCTCGTTTTCTTCGCGGATGCACTGTCCGTTTACATTAAACCGCCTGGAAACGCCGGGAAACGGGAATCCGCCAGGGTCCACGTATTCAATCCAGATCGTGTCTGGTCCGGTGCTGTGTAAACATTGAGAATACGCGGATACGCTGTGCTGAGCTCTAGCTGGCGTCTCATTGCACAACATCACTGTGACATCCACCTGCCTGATTCGCTGGTGTTGGTCATGTGACGCGACTGCTGAAAAACGGCGCGGACTTCCGCCTTGTATCACCTTTCATTAAAGAGTATAAAAGTATGAAAATACTGCAAATACTGATGCAAATACTGCCTATTGTGTAGTTATGATTGTCTTTAGGCTTGCCATCCTTCCACTTGCAAGTGGTAAGTGACGCGCATACCCGATATGCACTGGGATCACACACACAGCGGCTCAGTCCCGAATCACTGCTCGTGCGCTTCACTCGCGCGCTCTGTGAGCTGCGCAGGGCCGGAGTGCGCACCCTCCAGAGGGCACTTGCTGTTCAGGGCGGAGTGATTTGGAGCGCAGGGTGCCTGCGGAGCCGAGCGTATCCGTGTATTGGCGTTGCTGTGTGCACACGAATCGTGTATTGGCGTTGCTGTGTGCACGCTAATCGTTTTAAAAACGTTAATCTGATGATCCGCTGATACAGTCTAATGTAAACCCCACCTTAGAGTCACCAGTTAACCTAACCCGCATGTCTTTGGACTGTGGGGGAAACCGGAGCACCTGGAGGAAACCCACGCGGACACGGGGAGAACATGCAAACTCCGCACAGAAAGGCCCTCGCCGGCCACGGGGCTCGAACCCGGACCTTCTTGCTGTGAGGCGACAGCGCTAACCACTACACCACCGTGCCGCCCACAAATAAACTTCCTAAGATTTTTATTTTTTGCAGTGAGGGGAATAATAAAAAAGTGAACACCAACTGTTACTGTTACAGACTTGCCTGGAAGAGGACCCAAGTTTATTTTGCCCCATGTACAGTACAGTGAGGAGGAGGGTAAGAGAGACAAAAAAAAAAATCAACAAAGGATCACTGTTGGTGAATTACAAGAAAAAGTCAAATCTGGTGGTTTCTGAGTTTCCAAAAACATGCCAACAGATTATTTGGAAGGTTTGCCAGAAAAAAAAAGCCTTTTCTGTCAGTTAACCACAAACATAAGCACCTGAAGTTTGCAAAACATGACTACAACTGTGACTGGAACCGTGTTCTCTGGTCTGATGGAACAAAAATAGAGCTTTTGGGCAATAAACACTCAAGGTGGGTTTGGTGTATAAAGAAGGACGGCTATAATGAGAAGAACCCGATCCCAACTGTAAAATATGATGGAGGTTCTGTGATGTTTTAAGGATGTTTTTCCTCCAAAGGCCCTGGAAACCTCATTAGCGTACATGGCATCATGGACTCCATGAAACACCAGGACATTTTAAATCAAAATCTGGCTGCCTCTGCCAGGAAACTAAAACTGGGTCGTCATCAGATCTTCCAGCAGGACAATGATCTGAAGCACATGTCCAAATCAACACAAAAATGGTTCACTGACCACAGAATCAAGCTTCTGCCCTGGCCATCTCAGTCCCCTGACCTTAACACCAGTGAAAACCTGTGGGCTGAGCTGAAGAGGAGAAGCACAAGAGAGGGCCGAGGACCCTGGATGATGTGGAGAGATTGTGTAAAGAGGAATGATCTCAGATGCCCTGCTCTGTATCTCCAACCTTATAAAATGTTACAAGAGAGACTCAGTGCTGTTTTACTGCCAAAAGGGAGGGTGTACGAAGTATTAAATGCAGAGGTGCTAATAATAGTGGCACATGTGTTTTTGTTGAAAATAATTATTTCTAGATGAAGGATTTGTTTTTCTCTGAATAAATTTTTCCAATTAAAGGTTGGATTTTTCTCATTTTTTCCGTCTGAGATGAAGCGACTTCACCAAAAGGTGGATTTTTTTTCCCCTAACGCTTTTTACTAATCTTTACAAGCAGCCAATAATCATGGAGGACACTGTACATATAAAAATAGAAAAATGTTCAAATCTGATTGATTTTCCATAAAATCTTATGCCTGGATCATACAACATGATATTCACGATGGGTACCATGTCAGATTACGCAATCATTGGGCCATAAGTTTTTGTCCTGTCTTGGTCAGGAAATTGGGAACACTACAAGTTTGACACTGACCAATCATCATTCACGTTCTTGCGTGTCATCGGGGAGTAGAGTTGACACATTTTCAATCCTGGCCATCAAGGAACACATCATAGCAGTTGGCAAACTAGATTTTTTTTTTGTCTGGGTGCTGTGGGCCATCCCGGATGCCATATTGATATTCTTCAATTATGTCAAGGCCCGGGGCGGCACGGTGGTGTAGTGGTTAGCGCTGTCGCCTCACAGCAAGAAGGTCCTGGGTTCGAGGGCCTTTCTGTGTGGAGTTTGCATGTTCTCCCCGTGTCCGCGTGGGTTTCCTCCAGGTGCTCCGGTTTCCCCCACAGTCCAAAGACATGCAGGTTAGGTTAACTGGTGACTCTAAATTGAGCGTAGGTGTGAATGTGAGTGTGAATGGTTGTCTGTGTCTATGTGTCAGCCCTGTGATGACCTGGCGACTTGTCCAGGGTGTACCCCGCCTTTCGCCCGTAGTCAGCTGGGATAGGCTCCAGCTTGCCTGCGACCTTGTAGAACAGGATAAAGCGGCTACAGATAATGAGATGAGATGAGATGTCAAAGCCCAAGTTCCCAATGTTCATATTCTGGCCTGACGCTGAAAGTTTGACACACACAACGGTGTTAAAATTGGGCTGAACTCGTGTAGTCTGATCCCAGGATTAGATTGTCAGTATTTATCACGTTGTCATTATAAGCGTTAAACCAGCATGATGGTGAGAAATTGCCACTCACCTAGGGGAAAAAACAAAACAAAACCAAAGTTATGCATGGCTGCTTCGCCAAAAATAGACAGATGTTTCATTTAGTTATGATCAGCACGGCCATGTTTGTCCGTGTTTGATAGCTGTCATGTATGATAACGTTACAAGAAAAAAAGGTAACGTTTACAACAGGCGGCACGGTGGTGTAGTGGTTAGCGCTGTCGCCTCACAGCAAGAAGGTCCTGGGTTTGAGCCCCGTGGCCGGTGAGGGCCTTTCTGTGTGGAGTTTGCATGTTCTCCCCGTGTCCGCGTGGGTTTCCTCCGGGTGCTCCGGTTTCCCCCACAGTCCAAAGACATGCAGGTTAGGTTAACCGGTGACTCTAAATTGACCGTAGGTGTGAATGTGAGTGTGAATGGTTGTCTGTGTCTATGTGTCAGCCCTGTGATGACCTGGCGACTTGTCCAGGGTGTACCCCGCCTTTCGCCCGTAGTCAGCTGGGATAGGCTCCAGCTTGCCTTCGACCCTGTAGAAGGATAAAGCGGCTAGAGATAATGAGATGAGATGAGATGTTTACAACAGGAGCAGATTACCTTGGGTTTTCAGTACGTTTCTGTATGCAGGAGACACAGATGTTGCTGTAGTATGATTTAGTCTAGAGGAAGGGAGCAAATTGCGAAATTTTAGTAGTGTCACGTTCAGACACAAAAGGCATGAGAGCCAGCCGAATAAGAAAAGCGATCAAGTCAAAACGAATAATACACAGACAAGCATTTTAATTGGAGTTTTGAAAAAGTCGGCAGAGATCCTTCATCCTGACCGACTTAAACTTGTGTCTTAAATCTCTCTTTGGTTTTCTTTTATTCACGTACTTTGCCTCAGCGATTACCAACCACTGTGTCTGATCCATTTCGACACTCCTGAAACTGCACAAGATTGCTCAGGAATCCATCCAATGCAATCTACCAAAAAAAAAACCACACACACACCAGTTACTAACACTCTACAGGAATGCGGCAACATCTTCCTTCTTGACGTCATCACTGTGTTCAGTCATGGGACGGTGAGGGACAGATGAGCAACATAAAAAAGTCAGACTTGATGAAACTCAACGTGTCAGCCTTGTTTCCACACACCAGCTATACCTTGGCTCAGAAAGCTGCATTTCATATCAGACAGAAAGAGGCAATCTTTATCTCCTTTCTAATTCACTGCTGCCAAAAAGAACAGCTGTTTTCTTTCGACTTGTATTCATCTTTCTAAACCCAAGGCTTTCATCACCAACAGTTACACATTATTTGCATCTGAATACGCCTCTGTAGGCTACGTATGCAGCGGGAGACTTTACTGTAGCATATACCATGGGCTGTCTTTGACCCATTTACAGGCAATGACGTCATGAAACCAAGCAAAGATACCATCTTGATTAGGACCCATGAGAACAATCTTTAGCTCTCTTGTTTTGTTGACCGTCTGTGCAGTTGCCGAGATGAGACAAGACAAGGAGCTCATGTCCCTGCTGGATATACACTGACGATAGTAGACCATGCAGTCCTACAGAGCCCAGGCTGAGACGAAAAGCAGTCCGTAGCTACCATTCGGCATTCTTGATCTGGCTGTCATCCTTCCTGCCCAGGAATGAATAAGACTTAACCATATCATGCAAAATGATGACCTAGCACTTAGTCATACAGCTGATTGTGGCACAGGAAGCGTTTTGTTTTGGATGTAAAGAGGCATACGAGTTAGGCGCTTAAAAAAAAAAAAAGGGTTTTAAGCTTTCGCAAACTTGAGATTAAGATGATCCCTTCATGTTTCCTCCAGTATGCTTTTTTTTTTGTGTCCAGACTACCCACTCTTACTCTTACCCATGAATTGCTGTATTTACTCTGAAAAGATTAAAACCCCCCCCACCTTTTTTCACCCCCAACATGTAGTCACAAGCCACAAACAAAATCACTTGTTCAAGTCGAAAATGAAACAAGCATCCGTTATGACTTGATCAGATCATGCATCTTTACAGAAATCCCCTACTATAGGCCACTCTTTGTTAACACACACCACAAAATTCAGTAATCACATAGAACACATTTTCAGGTTGCTGTAAAAACAAATGGCACAAGTGTGAAATGTTAGATTGTGTATAAGAAGGCAGTGCCTTTATTCTGTGAATGCTCTTTACAGGTTCTCAAATATCATGACATGATGTATTTATGCGAATGTTTCACGGTAAAATTGTAAAGGAATGTTATACCCTGTAAACAGCTCTGTATAGGATAGCATTTTCTATACATACATGTACATTATCGTCACTATTTTAATAATAACAATAATAATAACAACAATAACAGGAAGACAAATTGGCATACTTAAAAAAAAATCAAACATTTTGGTTGACATTACTGTCCAATTTGCATATGCTTTACACCACGGTTTTGTTCAAATACCATGAAGCCCCTTCTGACCTCATGTATGAAATTCATTTACAGGTCAGATGGGTTAGGTTTTACATCGGAGTATAAAACACGTAGACATGTCCGGTCTACGCCGTGTTTCAGCCAGACGGCTTTGGGCCGTAGAGGATAATTCCCAAGCTCCTAATGTAGGGCACTAGAGGCCAAATCCACCCCCAATCAGAGCTTTATCACTGTCCCATGTTACCCGGTTAAATTAACTCTCACCATGAGAGCAATTTGGTTTAAACGATTAACACCACCATCTTATTATACACTGCTCAAATAAATTAAGGAAACACACAAATCACACATTGGAGTTTAATGAACAAATTATTCAAGTTGAAAACCTTCACTGATGTACATTGTATAATTTGTTGAGAACAAAATGACATAACTACGGTCAGTGGAAACCAAAATCATCAACCCATTGAGGGCTGGGTTCAAAATCACACCGAAAATCAAAGTAAAATTTGAAATCACATGCTGATCCAACTTGCGTGAATTTCATCACTGTAACTCAATGTGACGCAGAAGTGTGGATGGCCCCTGCCTGCCTATATGCACTCCTGACAACATCGAGGCATGCTCCTGATGAGCTGGCAGATCTCCTCACAGACCCCGATCAGTGAGCTCCTGGACAGTCTGTGGCGGTACTTGGCAGCATCAGATGTACAGACACAAAACATCCCATAGGTGCTCAATTGGATTTAGGTCAGGGGAACGTGAGGGCCAGTCAATGGCATAAATGCCTTTGTCATCCAGGAACTGCCTGCACACTTTGGCCACATGAGGCCCGGCATTGTCCTGCACCAGGAGGAACTCCGGTCCCACTGCACCAATGTAAGGTCTGGTGATCACTCTGAGGATTTCATCCTGGTACCTAACAGCACTCAGGGTACCTTTGGCTAAGACATGGAGGTCTGTGTGACCCTCCAGGGATATGCCTCCCCAGACCATCGGTGACCCACTGCCAAACCGGTCATGCTGGATGGTGTTACAGGCAGCATAATGTTCACCATGGCATCTCCAGACTCTTTCACGCCTGTCACATGTGCTCAGCGTGAACTTGCTCTCATCTGTGAAGAGAATGGGGTGCCAGTGGTGGACCTGCCAATTCTGGTGTTCCTGGTGAATACCAATTGAGCTGTACACTGCTGGTCTGTGAGCACAGGTACCATTAGAGGATGTCAGGCCCTCAAGCCACCCTCATGGAGTCAGTTTGGTCAGAAATCTGCCCACCAGTAGCCATGGAGGTCTGTGTGACCCTCCAAGGATATGTCTCCCCAGACCATCATTGACCCACTGCCAAACCGGTCATGCTGGATGGTGTTATAGGTAGCATAATGTTCACCACGGCATCTCCAGACTCTTTCACGCCTGTCACATGTGCTCAGTGTGAACTTGCTCTCATCTGTGAAGAGAATGGGGTGCCAGTGGCGGACCTGCCAATTCTGGTGTTCCTTGGTGAATACCAATCGAGCTGTACACTGCTGGTCTTTGAGCACAGGTACCATTAGAGGATGTCAGGCCCTCAAGCCACCCTCATGGAGTCAGTTTCTGACAGTTTGGTCAGAAACATGCCCACCAGTAGCCTGCTAGAGGTCATTTTGTAGGGCTCTAGCAGTGTTCCTCCTCGCACAAAGGAGCAGATACTGGTCCTGCTGCTGGGCTGATGCCCTTCTATGGCACTGTCCAGCTCTCCTCATGTAATGGCCAGTGTCCTGGTATCTCCTCCATGCTCTTGAGACTGTGCTGGGAGACACAGCAAACCTTCTTGTAACCGCACGTATGGAAGTGCCATCCTGGAGGAGCTGTGCAACCTGAGTGGGCGGCAGGTACCGCCTTATGCTGCCAGTAGTGACGAGGACACTAGCAAAATTAGAGAAGATTCAGTCAGGAAGGTTAAAGAGAGAGCAATGGTCTGTGGCCACCACATGCAAAACCATTTCCTTTTTGAAGGTGGCTTGCTTCTACCTCTCCATTACACCTGTTGTTACTTTCATTTGCACCAAAGCAGGCGAAATTGACTCACAATCACTTGTGCTTGCTAAATGGACAGATTGGCATCCCTGAAGTTTAACTAACATGTTATACTGTGATGATTAAGTGTTCCCTTAATTTTGTTAAGCAGTGTACGTACATAAAAACATACATACATAATGACATGAGATTATTATCTGATGACATACAGTTTCATTTGGTGCTCACTTTATTACCATGTGTGTCAAAATAAAAGTAATACAGTAGTACCTTACTCATGAACCACTTGTGCAATGAACACTAATCACCAGGATGCGATGCGTAAAGGATGGAAGCAGTTCAGTACACTTTCAACAGGCAACTCTTCCTCAAGGTGCCTGTGTAGGTGTTATCGAAAATCTACCTCTAACTTTAGGCTAAGGGTGTACAGTAACTATCCCAACAATTTGGATCGATGCACTCATTTAAAAGGCAATGACTGAAATCAATTAGAAAAAGCAGTCCTTCTCGACACAATCATTCACAAATGATCAGTAGGCTCACCCTAGATGCTATCAGAGGTTACTAAAATGAATTGTATCAGATCGCATATCTAATTGTTGCTCTATGAGGTTATATCAAATGGAAACCTGAGGTTCACACTTTAAACCACAGTTGATAACCTTTAGCAAAGTATTTCAGCAGACTGAACCAAGTATTAAAATACTGGAGCAGAGCTGCTGATAAATGTATGGGGGCAAAGAGAAAAGCAACCGTAGTTTAGTGACTAGATTTCTAAACATGAACCTGCTCATCTTCTGTAGCTGATCCTCTGCTGTGGTTTATCCAAGAACACAGATACACTATATGGCCAAAATTATGTGGACACCTACTCCCGTCATTCATTTTTATATTTGTACAGTGGTGCTTGAAAGTTTGTGAACCCTTTAGAATTTTCTATATCTCTGCATAAATATGACCTAAAACATCATCAGATTTTCACACAAGTCCTAAAAGTAGATAAAGAGAACACAGTTAAACAAATGAGACAAAAATATTATACTTGGTCACTATTTATTGTGGAAAATGATCCAATATTACATATCTGTGAGTGGCAAAAGTATGTGAACCTTAAGGATTAACAGTTAATTTGAAGGTGAAATTAGAGTCAGGTGTTTCCAATCAATGGGATGACAATCAGGTGTGAGTGGGCACCCTGTTTTATTTATAGAACAGGGATCTACCAAAGTCTGATCTTCACAACACATGTTTGTGGAAGTGTATCATGGCACGAACAAAGGAGATTTCTGAAGACCTCAGAAAAAACGTTGATGATGCTCATCAGGCTGGAAAAGGTTACAAAACCATCTCTAAAGAGTTTGGACTCCACCAATCCACAGTCAGACAGATTGTGTACAAATGGAGGAAATTCAAGACCAATATTACCTTTCCCAGGAGTGGTCGACCAACAAAGATCACTCCAAGAGCAAGGCGTGTAATAGTCGGTGAGGTCACAAAGGACCCCAGGGTAACTTCTAAGCAACTGAAGGCCTCTCTCACATTGGCTAATGTTAATGAGTCCACCATCAGGAAAACACTGAACAACAATGGTGTGCATGGCAGGGTTGCAAAGAGAAAGCCACTGCTCTCCAAAAAGAACATTGCTGCTTGTCTGCAGTTTGCTAAAGATCATGTGGACAAGCCAGAAGGCTACTGGAAAAATATTTTGTGGAAGGATGAGACCAAAATAGAACTTTTTGGTTTAAATGAGAAGCGTTATGTTTGGAGAAAGGAAAACACTGCATTCCAGCATAAGAACCTTATCCCATCTGTGAAACATGGTGGTGGTAGTATCATGGTTTGGGCCTGTTTTGCTGCATCTGGGCCAGGATGGCTTGCCATCATTGATGGAACAATGAATTCTGAATTATAGCAGCGAATTCTAAAGGAAACTGTCAGGACATCTGTCCATGAACTGAATCTCAAGAGAAGGTGGGTCATGCAGCAAGACAACGACCCTAAGCACACAAGTTGTTCTACCAAAGAATGGTTAAAGAAGAATAAAGTTAATGTTTTGGAATGGCCAAGTCAAAGTCCTGACCTTAATCCAATCAAAATGTTGTGGAAGGACCTGAAGTGAGCAGTTCATGTGAGGAAACCCACCAACATCCCAGAGTTGAAGCTGTTCTGTATGGAAGAATGGGCTAAAATTCCTCCAAGCCAGTGTGCAGGACTGATCAACAGTTACCGCAAATGTTTAGTTGCAGTTATTGCTGCACAAGAGGATCACACCAGATACTGAAAGCAAAGGTTCACATACTTTTGCCACTCACAGATATGTAATTTTGGATCATTTTCCTCAATAAATAAATGACCAAATCTAATATTTTTGTCTCATTTGTTTAACTGGGTTCTCTTCATCTACTTTTAGGACTTGTGTGAAAATCTGAAGATGTTTTAGGTCATATTTATGCAGAAATATAGAAAATTTTAAAGGGTTCACAAACTTTCAGGCATCACTGTATGTGTGCGCACACATACACATATATACATGCACACACACATATTTTGCGACTTACGACCGATCGACTTTACGACCGTCTGGTTATGACTGGCAAGTGTTTCCCAGCTGAGCTAGCTGAGCGTACGACAGTTTCCGCCCCAGCTCCCGGCAGCGCCCAGCATCCAGCCAGTGTTGCCAGATACTGCTGACGGCTTCCAGCCCAAAATATGTTCAAAACCCGCCAAAATGCACTTAAAACCACCCAATCTAGCAACACTGCATCCAGCCTCTTCTATTGCGTGCGCAGTGTTTCGCTGGACAAACAACGAGCGAGCTACAGCGCGCGTACGGCTTAACCAGATCTTGTGCTATAACGTGCGCAGCTGGTAATCAAAGTAACTTTCACTTTTCTGTTCTGTTACACTGTTCTGTGTCCAATGTCCAAAATGAAAAGTTAGTTTTAAACTGTTCAGCTAAAAAAAATGTAATTAAAACGACTGTGTTGTTGAAATGATGTGTTTGCAATTTATTTATAATCAAAAACTGATACAGGTGGATGAAAGAGTGATAGTGTGATAAAAAAAGTACTACACTAGTACTACTGAGTGATAAGAAGTCCTAGTGAATGCTTGATAAGTAGACAATAATAAATAATTAGGTGTATTTTTCGGTGCTCGCGCACTATGGCTCAAAATAATATACCGGCAAGAAATAAAAGTTACTTTCACCCCTGAGTATGCAGTGTTGGACTTAAACCAAATAATGAGCCAAGGTAATGAGATAAGAAAATGTTGATAAAATAAGACTTGAAGATGATTACAGTATCATTACACATCACAATATACTTACGACCAGATCGGTTTACGACCGGTCAGTCGTAACCAAACGCAGTCGTAAGTCGACAACTACCTGTATATGCGCGCACACACACACACACACACACACACACACAGCGGCACGGTGGTGTAGTGGTTAGCGCTGCCGCCTCACAACAAGAAGTTCCGGGTTCAAGCCCCGTGGCCGACGAGGGCCTTTCTGAGCGGAGTTTGCATGTTCTCCCCGTGTCCGCGTGGGTTTCCTCCGGGTGCTCCGGTTTCCCCCACAGTCCAAAGACATGCAGGTTAGGTTAACTGGTGACTCTAAATTGAGCGTAGGTGTGAATGTGAGTGTGAATGGTTGTCTGTGTCTATGTGTCAGCCCTGTGATGACCTAGCGACTTGTCCAGGGTGTACCCCGCCTTTTGCCCGTAGTCAGCTGGGATAGGCTCCAGCTTGCCTGCGACCCTGTAGAACAGGATAAAGCGGCTAGAGATACACACACACACTATATTGCCAAAAGTATTCGCTCACCTGCCTTGACTCACATATGAGCTTAAGTGATATCCCATTCCTAATCCATAGGGTTCAATATGACGTCGGTCCACCCTTTGCAGCTAGAACAGCTTCAACTCTTCTGGGAAGGCTGTCCACAAGGTTTAGGAGTGTGTTTATGGGAATTTTTGACCATTCTACCAGAAGCGCATTTGTGAGGTCACACACTGATGTTGGACGAGAAGGCCTGTTTCTCAGTCTCCGCTCTAATTCATCCCAAAGGTGTTCTATCGGGTTGAGGTCAGGACTCTGTGCAGGCCAGTCAAGTTCATCCACACCAGACTCTGTCATCCATGTCTTTATGGACCTTGCTTTGTGCACTGGTGCACAGTCATGTTGGAAGAGGAAGGGGCCAGCTCCAAACTGTAAAAACAGTCTGCATGCCGAGGTGCTTGATTTTATACACCTGTGGCCATGGAAGTGATTGGAACACCTGATTCCGATAATTTGGATGGGTGAGCAAATACTTTTGGCATATACACTACCGTTCAAAAGTTTGGGGTCACTTTGAAATGTCCTTATTTTTGAAAGAAAAGCACTGTTCTTTTCAATGAAGATCACTTTAAACTAATCAGAAATCCACTCTATACATTGCTAATGTGGTAAATGACTATTCTAGCTGCAAATGTCTGGTTTTTGGTGCAATATCTCCATAGGTGTATAGAGGCCCATTTCCAGCAACTCTCACTCCAGTGTTCTAATGGTACAGTGTGTTTGCTCATTGCCTCAGAAGGCTAATGGATGATTAGAAAACCCTTGTACAATCATGTTAGCACAGCTGAAAACAGTTGAGCTCTTTAGAGAAGCTAGAAAACTGACCTTCCTTTGAGCAGATTGAGTTTCTGGAGCATCACATTTGTGGGGTCGATTAAATGCTCAAAATGGCCAGAAAAATGTCTGGACTATATTTTCTATTCATTTTACAACTTATGGTGGGAAATAAAAGTGTGACTTTTCATGGAAAAACACAAAATTGTCTGGGTGACCCCAAACTTTTGAACGGTAGTATAAAAACCTGAACTGTTGTATCAAAGAAGAAAACACAACTGTACAGAACGTCTTTGTATCCTGGAGCATTACACTTTCCCTTCACTGGAACTAACAGGCCCAAGCCTGCTCCAGCATGGCAACGCCACTGTGCACAAAACAAGCTCCCTGACGACATGGTTTGCTAAAGTTGGAGCAGAAGAAAGTGAGTGTCCTGCACAGAGCCCCAACCTCAACCCCACTGAACGCCTTTGAGACGAACTGGAACACCGACTGCATCCCAGGCCTCCTCATCCAATATCAGTCCCTGATCTTTATGAGCATTAATGCTCTTGTGGCTGAATGAGTAAAAATCCCCACAGCTACACTACAAAATCTAGTGGAAAGCCTTCCCAGAAGAAGAGTGGAGATTATTATAATGGCAGAATGGGACTAAATCTGGAATGGCAAATTCAACAAGCACATACGGGTGTAATGCCTGACCACATCATCCCATGCATTCACAAACTTTTGGCCAAATAGTGTATATGTAAATTAGTTGTGTTTTAAAAAAAAATTAAGCAGGACAACATCAGCAACCTGATGAAACACTTATTAGTAGTAGTGATATTTCCGCATGGCATATAATTTACTTACAGATGTAGTAGTGTAACAGAAAAACAACAAACCCAACTGTCATGACATGCACGCTGCTTGCTCTGAGTAACTGACTCATTCATTGAAAGGGGCGTGTTCGAAATAATAGCAGTGTGAAGTTTAATTACAGAGTTCATTCATTTATTCTGTGAAAAAACAGGAGTCATTGATTGTCCTTTACAAAGGAAGAACCAAAGCAAATGTTTCACAAATAGTTATAAAATAGACTTCCTTATGAACTGCTAAGTAAAATGGGTCGTTCCAAATATAGTTCGGAGGAACAACGTAATTTGATTAAAAAGTTGACTGGAGAGGGGAAAATGTATAAAGAAGTGCAGCAAATTATAGAATGCTCCGCTAAAATGATCTCAAATGCTTTAAAATAGCAACAAAATCCCAAAACACATAGAAGAAAACGAGCAACTACTGTTAAAACAGATAGAACAGCAGTAAGAATGGCAAAGATTCAGCAAATCATCACATCCAGGAAGATCCAAGATGATCTACCAGAACGTCAAGGACGTAGTAGCTCATCTGGACGACCAGCAAAACAACCATGACGACCAAATTCATCAAACAGAACTGAAATGTGACGACGTGAGAGAGGACCAACCTCCACGACAAATTGTTTCCAACAGGAAAATCAACAAAGGACTAAATTTTGTTCCCCGAGGGAAGATCGACCCAAAACATCGATCAGAACTGAATTTGCATGATAAACGAGAGCGGAGATACAATTCTAGTCTGAAGAAAATGTGTGAAGTTGACCTAATGACTAATTTGTTAGTAAAAAACTGGCAATACAATGACCAAGTGTTGTGCAGAAGGTCTAGTTCTTTCAAATAAAACAATCAGAACTGAAATCCATTGAGAACCGAGGGAGGAGACACGATTTAAATGAAAATAAAGTTGTAAACAAATGGAACATCAACAAACAAAAGGACCAAGTTTTGTTCCTCAAGGGAAGATCTACCCAAAACATCAGTGAGAACTGGAATCGGAGGAGAAATGAGAGAGAGAGAGAGAGAGAGAGGGGAGATGAAATTCTCATGAGAGGCCTGGAAAATTCGTTAATTTGGCCTAATTATTAACTTGTTAGCAAAAGACTTGCAAAACAATGACAAGTTTTGTGAGGAGTGATGAGTTCTTTCAAACAAAACAATCGGAATGGAAATCCGTGGAGAACTGACGGAGGAGATACGATTTAACCGGATTGTGGACGTCGGACGGACGCCACGCCATGGCGATAGCTCATTGGCCTTATGGTCAGATAATCTAAAATCACCTGCAAGTACTGTTACAATCAGAAGACGTTTGATTGAAGCTAAGCTCTCAACAAGAAGCCCCCGTAAAGCACCATTGTTGGGGGGGCACTCAAAAAACCAAAACGGTATGTGCAGAATCGGTTCAAATTTACTAAGGAACACCGTGATTGGCCCAAAGAGAAATGGTGTAACAACATGTGGACTAATGAGAGTAAAATCGTTCTTTTAGGGTCTGGTGGTCATGGGGTACTGAATTGAAGCCACAGTACACTGTGAAGATCGTGAAGCATGGTGGTGGTGCAAAAATCATGGGATGGGGATGTTTTTCATACAATGATGTTGGGCTTAATCATCATATACACTACCGTTCAAAAGTTTAGGGTCACTTTGAAATGTCCTTATTTTTGAAAGAAAAGCACTGTTCTTTTCAATGAAGATCACTTTAAACTAATCAGAAATCCACTCTATACATTGCTAATGTGGTAAATGACTATTCTAGCTGCAAATGTCTGGTTTTTGGTGCAATATCTCCATAGGTGTATAGAGGCCCATTTCCAGCAACTCTCACTCCAGTGTTCTAATGGTACAATGTGTTTGCTCATTGCCTCAGAAGGCTAATGGATGATTAGAAAACCCTTGTACAATCATGTTAGCACAGCTGAAAACAGTTGAGCTCTTTAGAGAAGCTATAAAACTGACCTTCCTTTGAGCAGATTGAGTTTCTGGAGCATCACATTTGTGGGCTCGATTAAATGCTCAAAATGGCCAGAAAAATGGCTTGACTATATTTTCTATTCATTTTACAACTTATGGTGGGAAATAAAAGTGTGACTTTTCATGGAAAACACAAAATTGTCTGGGTGACCCCAAACTTTTGAACGGTAGTGTACCAGGGATCATGGATCAGTCTGAATACATCAGAATACTTGAAGAGATCATGTTGCCGTATGCCGAAGAGGAAATGCCTCTGAAATGGGTGTTTCAACAAGACAACGACCCCAAACACACGAGTAAGCGAGCAACATCTTGGCTCCAGACAAAAAGGATTGAGATAATGGACTGGCAGCTCAATCCCTGGACCTCAACCCCATTGAAAACTTGTGGTGTGACTTTCAAAATGTAGTTTCTGAAGCAAAACTCAACAATTCACAGATTAGACAGAACTTTATTGATCCCTTTTGGAGGGTTCCCTCAGGAACTGTGGAATGCAGTTCGTTCATCCTAGGCTGAAATACCTGTTTATAAAGTAGGTGCCAGAAGGTGATTGGCTCAATGGAACACAAATGCACAGCAGTTATCAAAAACAATGGTTACGCAACTAAATAGTTGGAAGAGAAAAATGTTGACACTGCTATTTTTAACAGCTTAATATGCATTTATTTGGTTTTTGTAAAAGAATAACACAGACCTGATAAAATTTGTTCATGCTTTGATTTGGAATTGAATGTGTAACGTTTCCACTACGTTTGAAATATGGAAAATCAAAGCTATTAAAAATTATTCTATCCACATTCACTGGCGGGCGGCACGGTGGTGTAGTGGTTAGCGCTGTCGCCTCACAGCAAGAAGGTCCGGGTTCGAGCCCCGTGGCCAGCGAGGGCCTTTCTGTGTGGAGTTTGCATGTTCTCCCCGTGTCCGTGTGGGTTTCCTCCGGGTGCTCCGGTTTCCCCCACAGTCCAAAGACATGCAGGTTAGGTTAACTGGTGACTCTAAATTGAGCGTAGGTGTGAATGTGAGTGTGAATGGTTGTCTATGTGTCAGCCCTGTGATGACCTGGCGACTTGTCCAGGGTGTACCCCGCCTTTCGCCCGTAGTCAGCTGGGATAGGCTCCAGCTTGCCTGCGACCCTGTAGAACAGGATAAAGCGGTTAGAGATAATGAGATGAGACATTCACTGGCTATGAGCAATCGTGCGCTCTGATTGGGTACTCTACTACTAGGATATCAGCTCATATACCGTGAGTAGAGAAAAACAAAATGGCGGCGCGTGTTGCTGAAGCAACTGAGGACGAAATAAAAACTCTACTCGAAAATGAAACAGCAAAAATACAAAGGAATAAAAGTATTTGATGGTAAGAACGTGTATCTTCTTTTTTTATTTTTCAAGAATTATTATTATTATTATAGCATTTTTCACAAATTGCTACTGTCATTTCACCAGTCTGTTTAGATTCCAAGCGGAAATGATTGTCGGATGCTTTGTATAAAGTTTTTATTTATCAAATTTGCGAAACATAAATGCTCAGTTTCTCAAAATCCAGTGAATGTGGCTAGAATAAAACACTTATTTCATTCAATCTCGTCGTACATGGCAAGCAGCCAACTCAGCACTACGCGCCTCATCGGCTATCAGCTCATGTACGACTTGATTTCGTGGAATAACTGTTAAATATGTCACTTTATTCAACACACTACTATTTATTTGAACACAACTGTGGCTTTAGGCAGCTGATCGGATCAGAGATGAGTTACAGATAAGTTCACCCAGGAACACCAAGATTTTCAGATATTCGTAGATTTGCAATTTATTTAATTACCCTTCTCTGGTCTGATTAGCTGCTGACAACGTGGCTTACTACAACATTCTGTTTTAGTTTTGAAAGATGAACGAACAAAAGAAGTACACGTTTATTCTTTTTGCATTGAATTCAGAATAGATGCATCTCATTTGTTCAGAGTCCGTGGCGCTAGTCAAAAGTAGTCACGTGACGTGCTGATACAAAACAATGTGTTTTGAAGTAGAGCTGGGTCATGAGACGATATACTATGATAAATTATTATACATACAGGACACTTTTTTGATGGAATAAAAACGTGTTCTATCCCCTTCTAGCGGGTTTCATTCATTTGGTTCAATAGCATGCAATATTGTTAGCATATCGCTTATCCTACGTGTATTATGTCACTCTACCATGAGCGCTGAATATGGTTTACGATATTGCATGGTTGTCAAGACAACATGATGTCACACGTCGGAGACGGAAAGCTTCCGCGCTAGTGAGTGACCGTGACGATTTTTAAACAAACAAACATGGCTGCCAGGTTTGCTTCGTTAAATATGGAAGCTTTTGAGAGAATTTTGAAAGAGAAAGACGCGTTGAACACCCGAAAGGAATGTGTATGTATAATAATAATGGCTTTTTTTTTGTGGTATATCAGATATATTCCATTCAGCTAGCACTCATTTTCGATTCGTTCAATATCCTGCTAGCTGAATGGAACATATCTGACATACCACTCAACGTCAGCCGATGTGATTTAAATATTTCACAGGCAGTGTCGTGATATCTTTTTATAACATTATTTAATAATAATTACAAACTCTGATTAGAAGAAGCTGATTAGGTATTAAAGGGGAACAGAGGGCAATATATAGAGTAAATATAACAATAAAACACACATTAACGAACCTTATTCAAGACTTACAAAAGTTTTTTGTTCTGGGGTTGGAAAGTTATAGTGTTTTGAAAGTAGCTCGAGCAAACTATTTCCGCAGTTTGAACAGCCCGCCGTGATATTAATTGTATCCAATCAGAATGCACGTTCATTTTCTCTGCGTAACACTCATGACGTATGTATGTGCCCAGTTGTGTCGGCTCATTGAGGTTGGGAATAGCACGTGTGAATCGGAAAGTAGGATGAATTGTAAGTGATCGGCTACACAATGCCACAGTGTGTTGCTTTCGGGTGTAATAACAGGAGCGATGGAAAGCGTAACGATCCTCCAGACGTGTCTTTTCACTCGTTTCCGCTGAAAAACACCAAGCGAGTTCGAGCTTTCTTCTCTTCTTTCGTCATCACCGGAGTCGAGAGTACCTCTCCTAGGTTCAAACTGGTACCCTTCTAAGCCATAGCCTGCTTGCAGTGTGTCTTGCGGGATCTCTTCGTATGATTCGACAGAGCTGTCGCTTTCATGGCGCCTGACGCCATGATTACACGCTTCTCTCCTAGTGCAGTGGGTAGCGCTGACGTCACGGTCTTTTAAAAATGGCGACTCTTGTGCCGTTTAGCGTACCGACTATTATATATATATTTTTAAGATTTTTTTGGGGTCTTTTTTCACCTTTATTGGATAGGACAGTGCAGAGACAGGACAGGAAATGAGCGGGAGAGAGACGGGTCGGAATCGAACCCGGGTCCCAGGATTTATGGTATGGCGCCTTAGCCACGACGCCCCCTACCGACTATTTTATATATATATATATATATTTTTTTTTTAAAGATTTTTTTTGGGTCTTTTTTCACCTTTATTGGATAGGACAGTGCAGAGACAGGACAGGAAATGAGCAGGAGAGAGAGACGGGGAGGGATCGGGAAATGACCTCGGGTCGGAATCGAACCCGGGTCCCAGGATTTATGGTATGGCGCCTTAGCCACCTGAGCCACGACGCCCCCTACCGACTATTATATTTACAATTACCAAGATATTTCGTTGTTTTCTAGTATATAAATTTGATAGAATACTTAAGAATACGTTACTTTGTCACATCAGCAACTGTATATATTATATTCGGTACCCCTTTAAAGTTTTGTGCTGGTTGAAACGCTTAAAATAGTAAAATATGAACAATTTTACAGACGATTACAAAGAATTCCAATGTTTTAGTCTTAATTCCACTTTGTGTAAATTTCATTACTGGTTTTTTTTTTTTTAAATCGTAAAGTATAAATCATAGAACTGATTCATTTTTTCCTTTTAAATGCAACACGACTGTTTTCATGCTGCTTTATTTAATATATACTGTATTGTGTATCAGACATGGCTTTATGTATTTTTCTCACATGGCCCACTCCTACTTCGAGGTGTATTATTTATAAGCATAAACCGTTTATGGAGAAGCGTTAACAGCCAAGTGTTAAAACGTAATTGTCGTCACCGTTCAGCCATGTTAGCCGCTTATCCAGATGTCATTTGTAAGCCAGGAATTTTCTATAATTGGACCTTTATGAATTTTAACTGAAGGGTCTGGCGTGTAATGTAAACAGTGGCACATGAAGGAATGTGTAGTGTGTGTTCATGGTTATCCTTTGTTTGCACATCCGCACGCACACACTGTATGTTTAAGTGTTGGGCGTGAGCTGTGTTGTGTCCGTGAAGGTGCATGCAGCCTTTCTGGTGTTAAGTTATTACATAAACGCTTGTAGAGAGGCGTCGCGACTGACTGACTGACTGACTGACTGACTGCAGAAGCATCACATGAAGCGTTAACAATTTCAGAGCAAAGGTCAAGGCTGTTTAAGAGGAGATGAGGGAACGGACGTTATCAGTGATCATGCGTAGTGAGGAGGAAAAACATAAATAATCAAGTCAAATAGTGATAAAGTAGAGCATGTGCTATCTCGGAGATAGTTTCTGCATATCATATCGAGTCCCTGGTTGTGTTCTGTATAGAGATGAGAGGGTCAGGTTTAAAACGGAGGTATGCAGAACGACCCTGGGAAGTTGCAATAAATTCTTCGAAAATGATGCAGGAGTGTTCCCAGTACACAGCCACCTGAGTCAACAAATACACGATCATGTTATTGTCAATACCTGAAACACAGGATAATTAAAACGGCTGATGCGCACGCAGGGTTTTAACCCAAGATGAACATCTCGAATTAATCAGCACTCTTACATTCCGAGAATTAAGAACGCAAACAAGTTTAATCTCATAATGCTCAGACTTCTTTAGTGCAAGGACGCGGCTTCTAATCCCGAAGTAGTCGTGTGTGTACTTTAGAAGGTGTGATCGTGTAACATTATATTAAGGACACCTAAAACAAAGCTGTCACAAATGTTTGCTTAACACGGGTCGTTTGTATCGTTGGGCAGCTGTGTGTGCTTACGAGTTTCTCTCGAAGCCAATCTGTACCGATTAGAATAGACAGCAGCAGCTGTGACACGCATGCGACAAATGGGGTCACAGGATGCCAAAACGGTCTGCCGTGACTGGAAAGCCAGTTCAAAGGTCACCCTCAAAACACACATACACAAACAGTGACAAACACGAGCGAGGATCCTCGACGAAGGTTTTATCATCAATACAGGAAAGATCACTTCCTACTACTGGTTATACACATGTAGCATGCGAAGCCCGAGTGGAGTATATTACCATGGACTTTACTCCATGAGGGCTAATACTTTCTACATCTAAAGCTGTGTTTAATATGGGCTAAAAATACACCACTGTTCCCATCATTCTTCTCCTGATAGTCGTAAGCTGTTTCCATCAACAGTATACCCAAGTGTGAGATAATTTATAAATTATTTAAAGAAAAAAAAACAACCCACAACAGGAAAAAAAAAAAAAAAACAGTCAAGCTGCCTCCTCCTCCTCCTCCTCCTCCTCATCATCATCATCTATTTATCAAAGCTATTATCTGGATTAGTGCTGGCTTAAAAGGCAGTAGCAACAATCAAGAACCTGTGGTCCATGCTAAAAACACAGTATTAACACTAAAAAAAGCAGCTAAGCTGCTACATATCAAAATGACATTCAAATCCCTTACAGTAAAGAAAATAAAGGACATTCCTGTAAGAAGGCATGAAACAAAAGCGGACAAAAATGTCCCTACACAGCTCACTCACTCAAGTAAGCTTTCTCGCTTAAACTCCAGCGATTCCCAACCGCCACATGTGCTTCTTCTTTTTTTTTTATTTTTTTATTTTAAATGTACCCAATCAGCAAGCAGAGAGAAGACGACTACATGGGTGAGGATGTGCACGTTACATGGATGGCACTCGGATCCGGAACAGGCCCTGTTTCAGCTGCAACCGGAACAGCTTACAGTTAGCGATTCGGAGAGGAGCACAGCCCGTCTTACACAGGTCCGAAGGCAGGAGGGGGCGAGTCGGGTGCCAAGTGCCTGTACTGCGCCGAAACTCTCGCACGTAGTCGTAACTGGTACCTGCGCACACACACAAACACACACAGTGGAGGAGAAGCCTAACAAACCTTAAAATAACTAGCATTCTGGGAGAAAAAATAATAATAAACTCAAAGGA
Organism: Neoarius graeffei; assembly: GCF_027579695.1. Lineage (NCBI taxonomy): Eukaryota > Metazoa > Chordata > Actinopteri > Siluriformes > Ariidae > Neoarius > Neoarius graeffei. Next base: position 40,407,147 of record NC_083574.1, on the reverse strand, counting down.
AAACTCCACCGTAAAGCCTTAATTAAAATCAAAATTCAGTGTTCTCCACGGGCACTTTTAAAGTGGCGCACCACCCAAGGCCGGATTAACTATATGGGCCTGCGGCACAGTGCCCAGGGGCACTAACCACTCACAGCCAGTGGGGGGGCACCACATGACAGAAACTTTAAAAATATTTTTCGTGAATGTTTGTACACTTAAAATGGTTATACACTTGACACTGTTAAAGGTCCCATGGCATGAAATTTTCACTTTCTGAGGTTTTTTAACGTTAAAATGAGTTCCTCTGACCTTCTTAAGTCACCCCAGTGGCTAGAAATTTCATAATGTGTAAACCAAACTATGCCCAACATTTGAGAATGGCGCGTCAAAACGGCGCGTTGATAAGCTCTTCCCTTTACTACGTCAGCAAGGGAGATGATCCCCACACCCCCCCCTCTGGATTCCCACCCACTGTATGGATTGCCCCGCCCAGTTGTAGTGAGGAGACCATAGAGGACACAACAACATGGCATCACCTAAGCGAGCGAAACATGGAAATTGCGCTGTACATGGATGTGACAACACAGAAAAGAGTCTGTTTTTACTGCCGACGGGAGAGACCCTGAAGACGCAGTGGCTTAATTTTATTTACTCCAATAATACGCCGTCGAGTCTACCTAAGACGGTGTATGTTTGTCGGAAGCATTTTCCTGAGGAATGTTTCCACAACTTGGGACAGTACAGGGCAGGTTTTGCACATCAACGGTCACTGAAGCCTGGGTCCGTACCAAGCATCCCTGCCGCATCAGCAACAAACACCGAACAAGTAAGTGTATAACTGTTAAGTCGTTTTGCCGTGTTTTAAAATCGGTGCCACGTTAGCCTAGCAATGGCTACATTAGCTGCGCAGCTAACCGCTTCCTGCAGTTAGCCAGGTAATCTGCGCTACAAAACTAAAGAGCATGCAGCATGCTCTGTTAAACTGAGTTTAGTCTGGAAATTGACTGTAACTTATGAGCTTATGTTTGACTATTGCTCCGCAATGCATGTCTTCTGTTGGATAAGCGATATGTTGCTGTAGTTGCTGCTTCTATCCTCTGGTTATGGAGTGCGTGTTCAAGCCTAGGGTATTATACGTTCGTAAACTACCACTCCGAACACTCTCACTCTCTGTTCTCTGTGTCACGTTGAGTTTACGAAAGGAGTCCGAGGGAGAACGGGGTTTTGTCTTAGCAGCGTGGCTACAGGCGCTGATAGCAGCGAGTATGTGTGTGCGCAGCTTGGTCAAGCCCCTCCCCCTCCCCCCATGGCCCGCCCCCACCCTCTACCCTTCCCCGCCTCCTGCTTCTCATTAGCAAAACGACGCACTGGGAAAAGCGCTGAAATGGGGCTTTCTCCCAGGAGGCTATATTTACGTGCCGAGGGTTCATTTCGAGAAAGGCTGCGGATATAACATCCGGAAGCCTCCACGAGCCCGTTTAAAGCATCAACAAACCACCATGCCATGGGACCTTTAAATAGTCATATATAATTCATTATGAACACTAATTTCATAAGAACAACAACAATAATCATAATTCTGATTTCTGAGCAAGAGTGGCCTATGTGACCATTAACCCCCCTTTCCTCAACCTGTCAGTTGAGCCAGTCCACCTACGGTGAAATGTATCAATTTTTTAAAAACCGCGGTAGAAATGAAAAATGGACAGACATCAATTGAGTGGTTGTGCGAAGAGAAAATAAAAAAAAGAGAGAGACTCCAGGCGTGTAGCTGCAATTAAAAATGTTCCAGTGTTAGATCGTTTTTTTTTTTTTATAAAAACATCGACAACTGCTGTCACTACCAGCGCTGAAGCCGAAGCTAGTGAAATCAGCGATGCTAGTGAGGGAGATGGCCCTGCTAGCACTAGCCGGGGAGATGCAACCACAGCCAGTGTTAGCCGAGGGGTCGGCGACGACGAGGATCCCCTTGAGGAAGATGGGAGCGAGGGAGACCCCGGGGAGGAGGATATGTGCGAAGCCACTTTAAGCCAGGTAGAGATCAGTTCACACCATGGTGACGAGAAGGAAGACGAGGGATGTTATTTGAATTTATATTTCGAATTGAGACATTTGAATATGTTGCCTAGATCGATGCTATTTTAACTGATACACATTTTGAATTGACACATTTGAATATGCTGTACTGGATATAGATCAGGCCTGGGCATTTTCCGGCCCGCGGGCCGCATCCGGCCTTTTGGTTCATTCTGACGGGCCCGCGTAAGGTTAATTAGAAATTACAAAATAAACGTATTTTCTAATTTTAACTCATGCATGGACTGAATGTGCATTGCTTTTATTTTGAAGTCGTGTTCAACAAAAACGCAATGCGCGCGACATGAAATCCCACAAAACCTAATCCCGCGAATTTGTCCAGACCAACCACAAACTTGTACGTCATCCTTCAAACGGTCCAGCCAATCACATACTGTGACGTCACCAGCAGGCGCCGGAGCCCGAGCCGATCTGTAGATCTGATTCCTACACCGGATGGACTGATGATCATCTGTCAGCTGTGCTTCGCATCTCCACCTCAGACATTCAACCTGACTCTGATGCACTCGATAAAGACCAACAGAGACTAGATTTCTCTCACTGAACAAATAAAAAACACCAAATGAGGTGATTAGACTACAAATGTGGGCATCATTATTATAATATGACGTATCTTGCTTGATATTTGGAGTAGAAAGACAATATTGTGGTGTCTTTATTGTGTTTTGGGGTGAATGTGACTGAAAAAATGGTACAAATGTTCACATTTTGTTAACCATTGTTTTGGGAAATTTGATTGAATAAATGACATTGTTTGTAAGGCAACCTCGTTTTTTCCATACTCTTACCAGTCTTAGCAGCTTGTAAGAACAATGTTATTTATTGCTTTATATAAAGAAATACAATTAATATTATGCAGAATTTAGTTCAGCCTTATGGTCCGGCCCTCCACTAAATTTTCTGTTTCTCATGTGGCCCCATGGGAAAAATAATTGCCCACCCCTGATATAGATGGATGCTGTTTAAATTGCTGATGCTGTTTGAATTGATACACATTTTGAATTGAGACATTTTAATATGGATAGAATGGAGTATGGATGCTTTGAAGATTTTTATTGAGACATACAAATATATGCTGCTCATTTTTGAATAAGACATTTCAATATGCCTGCATGCATACCGTTGGTTGTTTTCAGTGAATTTGATGGGCTGATGTAGCCTACTTAATACATTTTCAATGAGGAAGAATGACCTTGTTTATGTGTACTATTGTTTATGTATATGCTACTATTTTTGACAGCAAAGGGCAAGGTTTGCGAGTGTGTGCAGGAGGTTACTGAACGCATGCACGCAGGGTGGTGGTGGTGGTGGTGGGGGGGGGCACTTGAGGTATAGTGCCCAGGGGCACCGCATTGGTAGTCTGGCTAACGCGACTTCAAAGCTCTGCGAGCTATTAGTCTGGCAAAGATATTAAGCCCAACCGTTTCCCAGAGCCCGTGGTTGACCCGCCTCCCTGAAATGCCTCAGTTTGCTACTGGTCGAAGCCAGAAAAGGCTGTGACGAAGCTTAAACCAATCACATCACTCTTTCCTCTGACGTATGTGACGTGACGGGGCTAACTGGTAGATTAAACTCTTACCGAAGCCGGTCGGGAGCAAGGCGAAAACGTCCTTCCTTTCAATAAATACCTCCAGGGCTGCTCTTTGCTCCGTTTTCAATGAGAACTTGCTCCATGTTCGTAATGTTTCTAGTGAATGAAGCGCTTTCGGCATAGATTCTGTAAACAATCTATGGCTTCCGGTCGCAGTTCTACTACGTCACTGCCTTGAACACGCCTCTACCCAGGGCCGTTGGAGATGCTCAAAGTTGATTGGCTCCCGATTTTTCGGGAGCTTGGAAGAGCTGGAGATAGCTTGCCTGGCCAGACTAAGCTCGCAACAGGCCCTCGTGTTGCGTCACGCTTAGGATGGGCGGGCCCAGGCTACCGCATTGGCTTAATACGGCACTGGCACCACCATGTTATAATTCTGCCCCGCCACCCTTCCCTTGGCCAAAAAAAACAACAAAAAAAAGGTAACTTCATCAGTACACACCAAATAAATCGTAAAGTATTCGCTTTATTATAATTCCGTAACTATTGAACACGCAGAAGACCATTAAACGAATGCATACGGGGCGACCTGAAGTGGCCACGCGATTGCAATAGAAAACCATCCAGCTGGCTGCAGACAGATTGTGACCCAGAGCTCTGCAGATTGAGGTCCATCCCTGCGTTACACTACACCGCACCACGTTACACTATACTGACACGTAGTAACGCTGGAAGCTACAAGCTGCAGCTAGCCAGCAGCTAAATAACTTTGCGGGTGTTTGTAGCGTTATTACGGAACGGTTACGCTTATCTATCGTCTTTTCTGACCAGACACAGTTACAGTAATCATATAACAGCACACACACGTTAGTTAAGCTCAGGTCTTTTATTTGATGTATCTGTGATTGTGGAGGCGAGAGCTGCATTTTCCCGTTGCTTCCCTGTGGTTGTTTACTGCAGGACTTGCGGGTTCCTGGGTCAAAGGACCCGAACTACGGTGGCTTTGTAGTGCCAGTTGCCGGCACGCGCACCAGCTCGTGCATGGATTGGAGTGGTTTCACCCAATTAACGTTAATTATGTGTATTGTAAAAAACGTATGCATTTATTGTAATTGGGTATTTTGTTTATGCATGGAAGTTCATTTATTTTTCACACATAGAAAAAAAAAAAATGAATTCAGGGGTGCGCAACAGGCGCATCAGTCTCAAGTGAAATGTCAGATGAGTCTCACATTGGCAATAAAGATATGTACAGTAAGAACGTGTTAATTTTTTGTAAAATGATTTTAACAATGGGCGGCACGGTGGTGTAGTGGTTAGCGCTGTCGCCTCACAGCAAGAAGGTCTGGGTTCGAGCCCCGTGGCCGGCGAGGGCCTTTCTGTGTGGAGTTTGCATGTGTGGGTTTCCTCCGGGTGCTCCGGTTTCCCCCACAGTCCAAAGACATGCAGGTTAGGTTAACTGGTGACTCTAAATTGAGCGTAGGTGTGAATGTGAGTGTGAATGGTTGTCTGTGTCTATGTGTCAGCCCTGTGATGACCTGGCGACTTGTCCAGGGTGTACCCCGCCTTTCGCCCGTAGTCAGCTGGGATAGGCTCCAGCTTGCCTGCGACCCTTTAGAACAGGATAAAGCGGCTACAGATAATGAGATGAGATGAGATTTTAACAATGATTTAGCATCCACTTGCTGGCCAGTTTCACTGTCAAAAAAGCCCAAAGTCCGTCAGCTTTTTGTATTTGAAAAGTGGAGAACCCTGAAATTCATCAAAATTTGCGATGTGTTTAGAAATTCTGAGGTCACAGGGCAACATTGCGAATCTTTCGATATCATGTTCGTGAGAAATCAAAACACCGAAGCAGTGGAATCAGCAAGCGCTGGACTCAAAGATTCGCAACGTAATGCAGCTACGCTCTCAGAAAATAAAGTACATCATTCTATCCACATTCACCGGATATGAGCAATGGCGCGCTCTGATTGGCGACTCTGCTACTAGGATATCAGCTCATATAGAGATCTTGCAGTCACGTGACCGGAAAGTACACAACCCCCATCTTGTCGGTAAAAAACACCGCTGAATACTGCTGCACTCGTGTACAGAATGGATCAATTTCAACCGACGGACTACATGGCTCATTTTTCTAATGAACAGATAACTAGATATATGTCTAAAATAAACGATCTACAGATTAGTGACCCTTATGGCTTTCCGGACGGAGTTTTCACGACCGGATTTTGAACTGCCAGCGGAATACCCGGACGTGTATAATTACCTCATTAACTTTCCCTAGCTGTTCAGTGGTGAAGCACTGCGTGCTTATAAATCTCTGCACAGTTATCTTTACAGAAATTCAGGATTTGTCAGCGACTCAGATGTGGCATCTTGTAACAAGAATCCTCATTGGACGGGTAAGTCACTTAAGTATTGAGTATAGCACTGACCAGCCGATTATAGAATAGAATAAGGTAATTCCAAATCGTCCGTCTTGTTTACATGGATCTGGCGTTGGAGAGGTAGAGGCTTGGCAGTGGAGATTTGAGTAGCTGTTTTCTGAGCTTAGTCAACGGGCCGGCTCTGCCTGCAGCCTCCTTCGCTTTGTTTCCAATAACAATCCACGGAGACCCCGCTGTCTCGTCCGGAATGTTTTTTTTTTTTTTTTCTCGTCCAGAATGTTTTTTTTTTTCGCGTCCGGAATGTTGTGCATGCGATGGAAATCGCTACAAACCGTCATTTTCTGTTGGAAACCAATGTCCAGTAAGTCCATACGGTTGTAGTGGATATTGCAGTCCGGTACAGACGAACAACACGCAAAAATACACACAAACATAAAAAACGTGCACAGGTAGGGAGAGCTTGTAGCCGCAGCCGTTGTAGTAGAATTGTATATAGTAGGGTTTTCCCGAAGAAAAGGTAGAAGTAAAAGCAGAAGTAGAAGGCGGAATATGGCGTTTGACCTACAAGATGGCGTCTGTCACAATCTGGATCGGCTGTGACGTCACATGCAAGTGCTCCATACCGTGAGTAGAGAAAAACAAAATGGAGGAGTGTGTTGCTGAACCAACTGAGGACGAAATAAAAACTCTACTCGAAAACAAAACCCACAAAAAAAAAAATAAAAAAGCAACAAAATGTGGAATAAAAGTATTTGATGGTAAGAACATATCTTTTTTATTTTTCAAGCGTTATTAATATTATTATATCATTTTTCACAATTTGCTACTGTCATTTTGCTGGTTTGTTTACATTCTAAGCGGAAATTATTTTTGTCGGACGTTTCGTATAAAGATTTCATTTATCGAATTTGCAAAAAATAAAAATGCACCGTTTCTCAAAATCCAGTGAATGTGGATAGAATAAAACAGTTATTCCACTCCTCTATTCCTCGTTGGCTATCAGCTCATGTACGACTTGATTTGGTGGAATAACATTTTTTTCGGGGTCCGGTTTCCATCAAATCCTGTGCTCTGATTGTCTGGAGACTCGCCCATTCACAACAACAAACATAGTAGCAATTTTTGTCAACATTTAGCTTTTTTTAATAAGATTTATCTATAAGATTATCAAAAATCTTATAAATTTTTGCCAGCATTTCTCAGGAGAACAGCATTAATTTTACATCATGGATAGCGATAACGACAGTGTTCACAGCGAAAGCGAGTTTTACTACCATGAGGAAGAAGAAATAAAAGAAAACATTTCAGGAGAAAGCTAAAACCTCTAACTGTTGCTAACGCCGAGCAAAAACATGGCTGAATCCTGAATGACTCGTATTGGTATAAATAGAGGACTACATAGGCGGCAAAATGTAGTTGTTCTCCTGCCATGGAAGTGCACTTGTATACCGAGGAGGAAGCCATTTGCATTACAGCCGTGAATGAGGATTCAAAATGGCGGTTCGGCTCGGTTTTACCTTTCGGGCGCTCTCGTTTTCTGTTAGAATTTGGTAAAGAAAAAAAATATGATTTACCAGCTTAAGGTCGGTCCGTATGATGAAATACCGTGACCTCGGCCTTAAATACTGACCTCGGCCCAGAGGGCCTCGCTCAGTACTTTCAAGACCTCGGTCACGGTATTTCACGATACGGACTGGCTTGTCACTGGGGCAGTATCCTCTAAGGTACTTATTTGTACCCTTCATATACTGCTTGGGAACATATATGTACCTTTTTGGCTCTAAAAAGGTACACATGGTTACCCTGAGGTCCAATGATGGGGTACAACAGTATACACTGCAAAAAATGGCCTTTCAAAAATAAATAAAAGATTAAAACAAAGCATATTTACTTGAATCAGGTGAAAAAATCTGCCAATGGAACTAGTCAAATTTGGCTTGGTAAGATTTCTTAAAGTAAGATGAAAAATCTAACCTGTTTTCAGATGAAATAATTCCAAAATAAGATTGGGGAACTTATTATTATGCGAGATCTGATTCACTCAAAATAATCAAAATAGTTCTTATAACAAGATCGTACTTCTTACATATAGCCATTCAAGTCTTTTTTATTTCTTTCATTTTAAGGGTATTTCACTTAAATTCTTGACAAAGTCTTAGCAGTAAAAACTGAATTTAAGATAAATATACTAATATTAGGATTGTTAAATTCTACAACTAAGCATTGCTAGCTTAAAAGATTCTCCTTTTGTGACCTGTAATTAGCAAAATACTCTAGATATGAGACCAGAGACCATCTTGAATCAAGTTGACGACACGTGTAGCATTGCAACAAGTTTTTTTTTTTTCCCATTTCAACATTCAAACATTAAAACATCTCTTAAGATTCCACTTCCCCAGGACCTCAGGCACCAAAAAAAAAAAAAGTCTACGCATTTTGACTTACAGTGCTTACACAACGCCAAAGCAACAGTGCATTTTGGGGGCACTGACTATTCATGTGTACGAGGGGTTTACAAGATCAGGCACAAAAAAAACCCCCAAAAAAACAAAACACTGAACTTAAAGGTGGGGTATGAGATTTTTTTCAGGAGTATTTTTTACCATATTGCTTGAAAAGCTCCTCACACCCATGTTGCAAGCAGTACAATAGAAGGTTTGACCCAAAAACGAAATATTTTAATCCAGTCTACAGTGTAAAATAAAGGAAAAACGCCATCCAATCATATCGAGGTACCACCTCAAAATGATTGGATACTGACACGTCAATCAGACTGAAGCCTGAGCAGCCCGGCCCTTCTGTGTGTGTGTGTGTGTGTGTGTGTGTGTGTGAGAGAGAGAGAGAGAGCCAGCAGAGTGTTACACAGAAAGCGCAGGATTTTCTCAGTGCGCTCCCTCCAAACAACGGGGATTTACACGAAAACGGAAGGAGATATTCACAAAATTCTTTCACAGTGAGCGTCACAAGGATCTCCTGAACACACTGATGTAATTTTTTTGTCTGTAGTGTAAAAAATGAGGTCACTAGAGCGAGTTAAAAACAAGTGACTTTTCTGCCAAGTTTATAATGGCAGTCTATGTGGCTGCGCGGCTGCCCTCTCCTCACTTTCAGGCTTCTCATTCAAAAACTGCAAGTCCTATCGTGTAGGTAGACACATTGTGTGAATCAGGACAAGTGTGGCTACTACTTTTGAGAAAATTATGTGTGTGGAGTGAAAATTGGGGCTGAAAACACAGTTTAAATGAGAAAGTTTTACACTCTGCTCCACTGGTGTGTAACGCAATAGACACCCATTATAAAGGCTGATTTTCTCAGGCTTTATAAGGGGGAGGAGGGGTGGAGACGCGGGGTGGGAGCATGGCGAGGGCGGGCGGGTTTCTTTTCAAATTATGGCTTGCAGGAACCGTTATTCCAAAATCTCATACCCCACCTTTAACTCACAGCATTCCAAAAAGACCTCACTAAAACGCCCTCCACTCACTCATAGGCTTTTTGAAGGCACTTGTCTGGTCTAGAGTCTGTACAGCATCTAGAAGGAGCTCACTCTGAATGACTGATAAACAGTCGCAGTAAACTTAGGATCTGTAAGCTGGAGTTGAATTGTAATGAAAGATTTCAGTAAAGTTCATTTATTCCCAAAACAAGCATACTTTGTTTTTTTTTTCTTGAAACAAGATGAACCGCATTTGACAAATGTCCAAAATGTACTTACTTATTTAAAAAAAAAAACCCCATGTTTTAATTTCAAAGGTGCTCTAAATAAGACTTTTTCAAGACATTTTTGGCCCTTTTCCACTACCCTTTTTCAGCTCGCTTCAGCTCACTTCAGCCCGACACGGCTCACGTTTCGACTACCAAAGAACAGCACGACTCAGCTCGCTTCAGCCCTGCTTAGCCCCTAAAACTTGCACCGTTTTGGAGTGGGGCTGAAGTGAGCCAAACCGTGCCGAGTGAGGCTGGGGGCGTGAGCAGACACTCCCCTGTGCACTGATTGGTGGGGAGGAGTGTCCTCACATGCCCACACACGCCCCGCGAGCACGCTGGGATCTGTAAACACCGCAAACCCGGAAGGAGAAGAATTACGAGAATTTCTGAAGCCTTATGCGCCTCGCCTCATCTATACGCTCTTGCCAGTATCTGTCCGCGTTGTCGGTGACAACAAGCCACAGCACCAAGACCAGCAACACTAACGACTCCATGTCCTCCATGTTTATTGTTTACTATCCGGGTCGTGAGACTACCGCTTAAAAGATCACTGATGTCACTGTTTGCGCTGCTTAACGACATCACGTGATGTCCACCCACTTTCGCTAACTCCACCCAATGTGTCCACCCACTTCCAGCCAGCACGGTTCAGCGCGGTTGTAGTCAAAATGCAACTCCAACAGCCCCACTCAGCTCGACTCAGCATGGCACAGCTCAGCCCGACTCAGCCGCGTTTGTAGTGGAAAAGCGGCATTTGTCTCTACAAGATTTTCAAGATGGACTGTCTAAAAACTAGCCTTTCTAGCTAAATGAGGTTTTGCTTGTTGGGCAATTATGTCTTATAATAAGGGTGGCTAGATGTTTTGACTTGAAAATAGACAAATAAACTTCCTAAGATTTTTATTTTTTGCAGTGTAGACTGTACTTTGAGGGACAGAAACAGACCCCTATTTCTGACAGTGTAGACACGGTCGAGGCGAGGTATGGCAGAGACCCGGCTTGTTAGTGATCTCCGAGATGACGAGTGCAGTGGTGTTGATGGCAGTGTTAGTGTGACAGTTGAGTGTACAGATGAGGAGGTAGAGAAAGCCGGACAGACTAAAGGACTAAAGCGCTGCCGCATCACTGTTCACAAGGGTTAAATCCCACTGGCACCACTATGAGCAGGTATTGGAACGGCACTGTGGGTAATGTCGGAAACTGCTAACCAATGTGAAACGATTAGATTAATATGAATAATCAAGAATACAGATTCGTACGCAAGGATAGATTTTTGACATTAAAATACTTTTTTAAAAAAATGAAAAAGAAAAGCAGTATTTCTGGTAAAGCAAGTCAAACCAATCACGAGTAACAATTTCTCCTCTGAGCAAACGACGGAGCAAACATTAGCATCTGTTCATGTCTACTTCTAAACAAAGAGCATGTTTACATCTCTGAATAACGCTCAAGTGTGCATACATTGAACACCTAAAATATCAACATGTCCCGTTTAAACAATGAGCTTCATCTCACATATTGCGAAAGCAGCCTATTATGAATGTTTATCAAGAGGTTAATTGCGTCGCTGAGCGTCCTGGCAAAAACCCTGAGGTGATATTTATCTAGCGCCAGCTTCCTTGTAGCATTTTTGAGCTTAGTGTAACATCCAACCACGAGTACATTCAGCAATAAGAGCAATAAGTACAGCACTAGTCAAAACGGTTATAACGGTTAAGACAATCAAAAAGAAACAACCATCAAACAGCTACGGAAGCCGCGAGAGGCCCTTCATATAATCTTTTTTTATTCACCTTGTTATCCCGAGATAACGACATAATTAATTCAGGATCTCGAGAAAACAACACAACTAATTCGAGATCTCGAGAAAACAAAACCGTTATTTCATGATCTCGAGTAAACAGCTGAGAAATGGTTCATTCAGGTGCGCCAAGAGACTTGTGATATGCTGACTTTGGGGCTATTTCTCATTCTGTATAGACGCAACTTTGGTCATTAGAATGTCTGGAATAATCGATCACCTAATAAGGCAATATTTTGATCAGGGGTTGACACAGGGAGAGATTGCATTAAGTCTTTTAATAAGGGATAATTTCAAAATTAGTCTGCGGACTGGCCCGGCTTCGTCTCTACCGACAGAGATACAATGATCCAGCTGAGATCATGAAATAATTGTTTTGTTTTCTCGAGATCTCGAATTAGTTGTGTTGTTTTCTCAGGATCCTGAATTAATTATGTCGTTATCTCGGAATGACGGTTTTGTTTTCTCGAGATCTCGAATTAGTTGTGTTGTTTTCTCGAGATCTCGAATTAGTTGCGTTGTTTTCTCGAGATCCTGAATTAATTATGTCGTTATCTCGGGATAACAAGGTGAATAAAAAAAAGGATTATACGAAGGGCTTCTCTCGGCTTCCGTAAACAGCAACTAAAATCAAGATTAAAGAAATGCTTTGAGCGGTCTCTGCTAAATCTGCACTGCTAATGAATATTCTGTTCCCGAATTCTTGCTCGTTGATTTGGGTTTAACCTTTGGGATCAGTCTTGGGTTGGACTTAAAAAAAAAAAAAAAAAACCACCTGGATTAAAATCTGATGCTAATACAATAAAAGATTCAAGAGCTCGCTTTAGGAGGTTTCAAATGTTTTTTTTTTTATTTTTTATATTTTGTGTGCGCTTTGTTTAGGACTCTAGCTGCTGAATTTTTTTTCATGACAATATCAGCTTTTTTTTTTTTAATTTACAGAGATGGCTGATGATGTCTTCCAATGTAAATTAAAGTGCATATTCTGGACCAATTTTGTTTTTTTTTTATATGAAAGAATGTCCCTTTACACACTCATCCAGAAGGGTAATTTTGCACAAGGCCATCTGTCGACAGCAGAAAAAAATAAAATAACAAAACGCGTCTGGAAAAATCCCAAGGGAGTCTGGAGCCAGATTCGTGACGTTATCTGCGGAAGCGCCAGCAGGCTGCGCGAGCTTTGCATGGTTTCAGTGCACAGCCTGTGTAGACCAAGCGCTCCCATTTCTCTCTCATTGTCCGGTCTTTTGGGAAACGATGAGTACTAATCCCATCAAGATTGGTGTTGCTACACCCTCCTACAATACATCTGTTAACCATTTTAATAATTACGCGATAACGTTGAAGAAATTTGCAGAAAACCACCAGGTCGTTTTCTCATAAACAAACCAGCGCTGACGTAGGATTCAGAGGGAGGTGTCCCGCACGCGACGTCACGAAAATCAATGTTTGCCGGGAAATCCAAATGCCAAGTTTTTTCAGAGGCGGACCAATTCGCCTCAAATGGCTTGATTTCAACTGAATTTCTCCGGTATTGCGCAAGGTAAAAAACAAAAAATTGCAGAGAATGCAGAATGTGACAGATATTTGACCAAAGTTTAATATAAAATAGGAGAATTACATTGATCTTACGCCTGAATTTACCCGTGATATGCACTTTAATGAGGAAAAAAAGTATTAAAAAAAAAATAAAATACATAATGTATACAGCAGCACCACCACCACAATTCCTTCATTTAATGGTCATAAGTATATAATTTTTTAAAGTACATCATCTGTGCCATAATGTTTAAAAAAAAAAAAACACTCAAAGATCTAATTACTACACATGCTTTAGTTTAGTAATATTACACAACTTGGCTAACATGCTCGTAATAACAATCACTCAACATACTCTTTTAAAGGTTTCTGAACATATGGCGCTTATGTTTTCTTCCAGTTCAATTGTGTTTAAGGACACGCACATGTACACAAGGACTTAAAAAAAAAAAAAAAGGGGGGGGGGGGTGAGTTAACAAGAATTAAATGAGGAAAACACAAGATATTCTTAACTATTGAAAAACCTTACTCTTTCAGATCCTCTTGGGAATCTAACATGGCGCTTTACTCAATGCGGTTAAAGGAATACTCCAACATTTTAACCTGATGTCAATCCACTGCATCTGTTGCATGTGCAACTTCTAACGGATGTCTGCAAAAAACATTTTTGTAAAACGCTTTCATTAAGGCCCTGTCCACACGGCAACAGATTCACGTGAATCCGATAAAATTGTCTATCGTTTCAGCCTAGCGTCCACACGGCACCGGCGTTTTGGGTGCCCCAAAACGATATTTTTTGAGAACGGTTTCCAGAGTGGAAAAATCTGGCAACGGCGCCGTTGCGAAGTCGTCTGGATGAGTAGAACGGATTTGTTTACGATGACGTCACAACCACATGACTAGAACAAGCAGCACTCACTCATTCACACCGGGTAGAAGAAGGGGTTTATGCGCATGCGTCCTACTTCTTCTATTGTTCTGGTGTCTCCGATGGGACCGTCTTACAGCGCACGTAGAGGTGTGGCATGTGTATTGCATCGTTTTCAGCAAGCGTTGCGCTGCCATATGGACCTGATATTTTACTGATCCGTTGCCCATGTGGACGCGATATTTTTTTTACCCGCTAAAAAAAAAATCTCGTTGCCGTTGTCGTGTGGATGTAGCCTAATTCTTCAGTCAGTCGAAGGCGCCCCCCCACCCCAATTATACTTGAAATCGTTGTACATTAACAGGAAGGAATTTACGCTTTCATGTTATCACTAAAGTCTTAAAGTGCCTCAGTCGGCATATCAGGCGAAAATTCAAATTCAGTCCAAATTGCTTGAAACTGCTTTCATTGCGTTCAGAATTGAATGCAGAACAACATACTTTTTGCAGAATTAAAATATGTTTATCTTTTCTTGAACTATTACAAATCAAAGATTGAAAAAAACGGCTTAAATTTTAGAAAACTGCTGTAATATTCTGTTTTTGGATCACATGGTCCAAAATGGGCTTCATTAACCAATGAGATTGAATGTTTTTTCTTAATAACTTTTTTTATTTTTCCAATATATTTACATGGAAATTGGCAGACACATAGATGGTTGTATACTGAATACAAAGTTTGAAAAATTCGTAAAAACAAATTATGCAAATTAGTAGTTAATTAGTATTAATTATGCTAATTAAATAAAAATGTTCAATCGGTACACTCAATAAAAAAGTAATGAAAGATTATTTCTAATCCCCTCTTTGTGCTCTGTAGGCCTTTGTATTTCTCAAAAGTAGGGCCTACGAGTGTTTATATTAAAGAATATAAATTATCTCATCTCATTATCCGTAGCTGCCTTATCCTGTTCTACAGGGTCGCAGGCAAGCTGGAGTCTATCCCAGCTGACTACGGGTGAAAGGCGGGGTACACCCTGGACAAGTTGCCAGGTCATCACAGGGCTGACACATAGACACAGACAACCATTCACACTCACATTCACACCTACGCTCAATTTAGAGTCACCAGTTAACCTAACCTGCATGTCTTTGGACTGTGGGGGAAACCGGAGCACCCGGAGGAAACCCACGCGGACACGGGGAGAACATGCAAACTCCACACAGAAAGGCCCTCGCCGGCCACGGGGCTCAAACCCAGAACCTTCTTGCTGTGAGGCGACAGCGCTAACCACTACACCACCGTGCCGCCCAAATATAAATTATTCTTATTTCAATTCATATTCACAGCTTTCAAGGCTAACCTCAAAAGAATGAAAAAAAAGGAACACCCAATAAACAATTCCAGTTAATTGAACTGAAATTGACGCTTGCGTTTCTGATTTTTTAAAATCTCATTCCGACCACTAAGATTTCAATATTTTTCATCCAAACAACTCGTTATATTCCAAAACAGTGATTTATTTACATGAATCAGTTTGATTTGAAAAAATAAGTAGGTAAAGCTATGAAAACTCACTTCAAAGTCTCCCACGAATCACAACATCAAAACTAGCTGACGGAAAATTTTGCTGAATACTTCATCAGAAACAGAGAGCGAGAGAACATCCCTATAAAAGTTATCTGATTGATATTCATGAGTAATCCAGTCAGAAACCGATCAGAAGGGGTGTTCACACGGCAACTTTTACTCCGGTGTAGCACCGGGGCTGCCCCGGTAGAGCGTTCACACGGTACAAAGTTATACCGGTGTAGCCCCTGAAAGCTGCTTAAACCGGTGCAAATCTAACCCTGCTCGGGAGGTGGTTTAAGAAATTTACTCCGGAGTAAATGCTAGTTTGCGGGGCAGCACCGATATAAAATGGGCCGTCTGAACGCTACAGGGGTAGACTCGCTACGTGTGAGGAGAGTTGATTACATACGGGCATTGCATAATTTGCATCCTGGTATTTTGCGCTTCCAAAATGGCGAATATCAACAACAACAGAACTGCGTGTCTTCCAGTGTTGCCAGATTGAGCGGTTTTAAGTGCATTTTGGCAGATTTGAACATATTTTGGGCTGGAAAACGTCAGCAGTATCTGTCAACACTGGTGTCTTCATCCACGTTGTTTTCCCGGCGCTTGGTGATGCCATGACGATCGGGAAAAGGAAGTACATTTTCAGCCATGCGCATATTTCATTTCCGCATTATTACTATCGTATAGCACGGTCGCAAAAACTGCTATGTGAACGGAAGTGGGGCTGCACCGGTGCTAACACGCTTCTCTCTAGTAAGCAGGTTTGTGACGTGTGAACGCTCCACAAAATTTACACCGGTGTAAGATATATCGCAACAAAATACATCGGTGCAGCATCGATGCAAATATGTGCCGTGTGAACACCCCTAGAGAGCCTGACTGCTTTACTGTGACTCAAAAAGCGCCGTCAGTTTCCCGACGTCCCGCGAGCAGAGACTGAACTCTGTTGTACCAACTTTCAACCTGCTGTTACTCCCAAAGTACTGAACAGATCTTAATAAGATACATTTCTTTGGAAAGCAAAGATAAACTTTTTAATAATAGTATTCACGATAGAAAATATTCAAGAGTTAAGCAATGACCGGTTTGGAAACTTAGATGAGCGTCTGCATGCAGAATTTTCATAGCACGGGCAGCGAGCGTCTGATATGCCTAGCGTCAGTTTCTAGATGAAGACACATGATACCACAGAACCTTCGAAAAAGTGGAAATAAGCAGAATTTCTTTTTTACTCAGATGGACGAACCTCTATAAACGCTTTAGCGAAACATTTTCTCAAGTCCGTCTCATTGTCATACTTTTATTATTATTATTATGTAGCAGTTGTAGGCATGAATTGATGTTCAAACACAAACAGTTATTAGTAAAATGCAACAACTGCAATTGAATCTTGATCAAGGTTGTGGTGAAGCCAGAGCCCTTTTTTTTTTTTTTTTGAAGCTTATAAAAAATAAAAGACTCCGAGAGCGCCAATATCATGTGTCAGATGCATACAGTGGTGCTTGAAACACTTTTGTGAACCCTTTGGAATTTTCTATATTTCTGCATAAATTAGACAAGTCATTCCGCCAAAGAACGGTTCAAGAAGAATAAAAGTAATGTTTCTGAGTAAAAATCCTGACCTTATTCAAACAGAAATGTTATGTGAGCAGTTCATGTGAGGAAAGTCACCAATGTCCCTCAGTTGAAGCTGTTCTGTATGGAAGAACGCGCTAAAATTCCTCCGAATCGGTGTGCAGGAGTGAGCAACAGTTACAGGAAACATTCAGTTGCAGTTATTTTTACACAAAGAGGTCACACCAGATAGCAAAACTTCACATCCTCTGCCACTCACAGATATGTAATATTGGATCTAGGGGTCGACCGATAATCGGCCTGGCCGATATATCAGGCCGATATTCTGCATTTTTAGGGTTATCGGTACCGTCCATAATTTCCACCGATATGCCGATAACATGACTTTTTGCAGCCATTTCGTTCCTAACGCGACTGTCACTGCACGTCCTTTCCTGCACTCGCCTCTCTGAGTTCAAGAACACGGTCCCGCCCACCACAACATCTGATTTGTTTGGCACAAGAGATATAGCCAATCGACACGTGTAGCTAAACGCTGTGAACTGTTTCAAGGCGGCCGTACGGGCACTCGGGCAGAAGCGGCACAAGGGATACAGCCAATCAACACGCGTAGCTAAACGCTGTGAACTGTTTCAAGGCGGCCGTATGGACACTCGGGCAGAAGCAGATCCCACTTCAAGGTAAGGACACGCTGCTTTTGCCACAATAAGTCACAAACACACAAGTTGCAAAAGCACAACATTATATGTTTACATTCTTCATCTACTACTCGTTAAAATTGTCCATTTGCATCTGTGTAGCCAGGCAAACTTAGCTTACGGAAGGAAGCACTTGAATTAGCCTACAACCAACTAGCCTCGCTGAAACTACATGTAATGCTTCCTTCACTACAATATAATCCTCCTAAATTGGGAATATTAGGCTTGGGCATTAAAAGCATTAGAATGTAGATGGTTACTTGTTAAGTTGTTACATAATAGGGAGTGATAGCCTACTTTATGTTTGATTTTACTTTTTAAAAAATGCTGCAGGCAGCTCCCTACACTTGATTTGTTATTTAAAAACTATTTGAAGTTGGTAAGTCTTACTTAGTTCTTAGTGTAAAAGAATCCAGAGTGTATTTTCATTTATTTTCCACTGAAAATGGTGAGCTGTAATATAGTAGGGAGTGATTTATTTTTTTATTGGTGAATATTTATTTTATTATTATTTTATTTCTCATTTTATTCTAACTAATGTTTGACTTTATTGTGCAAATGCTGCTGGCATCTCCCTGCACAAAATTTCATGTTCAATTTTACAATTAAACATGCATTTCATGGATATGAAGGTCTGTGTCAGTGTGTGCTATGTTTAATTTCATGTGAATTATAATGTTTACATTTATCGGTTGCACATATCGGTTATCGGCATCCCAATTCCATAATAATCGGTATCGGTATCGGCCCTGAAAAAAACATATCGGTCGATCCCTAATTGGATCATTTTCCTCAATAAATAAATGACTGAGTACAATACGTTTGTCTCATTTGTTTAACTGGGTTCTCTTTATCTACTTTTAGGACTTGTGTGAAAATCTGATGATGTTTTAGGTCATATTTATGCAGAAATATAAAAACTCGAGGGTTCTTCAAGCAGCAGTGTGTGTGTGTGTGTGTGTGTGTGTGTGTGTGTGTACACGCGCATGTGTATATTTAACAGTTATTCCACAAAATCAAGTCGTATATGAGCTGATACCTGATGAGACGTGTAGCACCGAGTTAGCTGTAAGCCATGTACGTCGAGACTGAGTGGAATAACTGTTTTATTCGATCCACATTCACTGGATTTTGAGAAACGGAGCATTTTTATTTTTTTGCAAACTTGATAAATAAAAACTTTACACAAAAAGGCCGACAAAATCATTTCCGCTTAGAATGTAAACAAACCAGCGAAATGACAGTAGCAATTTGTGAAAAATGCTAATAATAATCAATCATTCTTGAAAAATAAAATAATTTAAAAAAAGATACGTTCTTACCATCAAATACTTTTATTCCTTATTTTGTTACTTTTTTGTATTTTTGGGGTTTTGTTTTCAAGTTTTTATTTTGTCCTCAGTTGGTTCAGCAACACGCTCCGCCATTTTGTTTTTCTCTACTCATGGTATACGAGTACCATGGTACACGACTGCTCATATCCAGTGAATGGATAGAATTAAAAAAAAAAAGTCTATATATGGCACGGTGGTGTAGTGGCTAGCGCTGTCGCCTCACAGCAAGAAGGTCCGGATTCAAGCCCTGTGGCCGGCGAGGGCCTTTCTGTGCGGAGTTTGCATGTTCTCCCCGTGTCCGCGTGGGTTTCCTCCGGGTGCTCCGGTTTCCCCCACAGTCCAAAGACATGCAGGTTAGGTTAACTGGTGACTCTAAATTGACCGTAGGTGTGAATGTGAGTGTGAATGGTTGTCTGTGTCTATGTGTCAGCCCTGTGATGACCTGGCGACTTGTCCAGGGTGTACCCCGCCTTTCGCCCGTAGTCAGCTGGGATAGGCTCCAGCTCGCCTGCGACCCTGTAGAACAGGATAAAGCGGCTAGAGATAATGGATGGAAATATAAAATAATCAAAAGTTTGGACACACCTAATTCAACAGTTGTTCTTTATTTTTAAATAAATATTGATCTGATCCTATACGCCAGCCAGATCCCTACGCTCTGCTACTACTGGTCATCCGGCTCCTCCTCCCCAGCCTGCTCAAGACCGCTGTCTGTCCTGGCTCTCCGTTGGTGGAATGACCTTCCTATCGATGTCAGATCTGCCGACTCCCTGACCAACTTCAAGTGCAGACTGAAGATCCACCTCTTCAGGCCCACTGTGTAATCACGGAGCTGTCTCGGCGGTCTTGACCAACCCAGGCTGTGTACTGTCTAGTCTGGTCATGATGACTAAGTATTAGCTGTTGGAGTTTAATTTTTCTTTGTTTAGTTGTATTTTGTCAGCTCATTTGTATTGTTGAATTGTTTTGTTTGCCTTGGCTGTTTAGTGACTGTTGTTACTTCAACAGAATATTACACAAGGTCTTATTTTGTCATACCATGAGTTGGCCTAGTGGTTAGTGTTCCCGCCTATTGACCGGGAGATTGCGAGTTCTACTCGCGGTCAGGTCATACCAAAGCCCATCATAAAAACGGTACCTACTGGCAAGGCACGCTGCAATACAGATGCAAGTGGGGAGTCAAACTCTCGCAGTTACCAGAGGACTAGCCCCCCCCCACTGTAACCCCAGCTGTGTAGGCGAGAGGCCAAGGGCTATGGAAATGGAGATCGGAGCCGTACCCATACGCCTTAAAGAGCTGGTTAGTACTGGGACAGAAGACTGCCTGGAAAGACCAGATTCTGGCATGAAAGGGACTTTGATTTTGTTATTCTGTCAATTGTTCATTTGGCACTAGAACTTTCTTGTCTCGAAGTTCAGCACTTCTTGTACCTGACTTTTGCACTTGTTGTACGCTGCTCTGCATAAGAGCATCTGCTAAATGCCATGTAATGTAATGTAATTAAGACACTTCACGTCTTAAAGTAATGACGGATGTCGTTTCTCTTTACTTACGTGAGCGGTTCTCGACATAACATGGATTACTACAGTTGTTGAATAAGGTCATTTACTGTATTTTTACTGTTTACTGTTTGATCTCAAACACATTAAGAAGGCAAGAAATTGCACTAATTACCTTTTGACGAGGCACCTGTTCATTGAAAAGCGTTCCAGGTGACTACCTCATGAAGCTGGTTAAGAGAATGCCAATAGTGTGCAAAGCGTCATTAAGGTAAATGCTGGCTACATTGAAGAATCTAAAATATCAAACATTTTTAACACTTTTTTTTTTTTTTGTTTACCACATACAGTGGGGCAAAAAAGTATTTAGTCAGCCACCAATTGTGCAAGTTCTCCCACTTAAAAAGATGAGAGAGGCCTGTAATTTTCATCATAGGTATACTTCAACTATGAGAGACAGAATGAGAAGAAAAAAAATCCAGAAACTCACAATGTCTGATTTTTAAAGAATTTATTTGTAAATTATGGTGGAAAAGAAGTATTTGGTCAATAACAAAAGTTCATCTCAATACTTTGTTATATACCCTTTGTTGGCAATGACAGAGGTCAAACGTTTTCTGTAAGTCTTCACAAGGTTTTCACACACTGTTGCTGGTATTTTGGCCCATTCCTCCATGCAGATCTCCTCTAGAGCAGTGATGTTTTGGGGCTGTCGCTGGGCAACACGGACTTTCAACTCCCTCCAAAGATTTTCTATGGGGTTGAGATCTGGAGACTGGCTAGGCCACTCCAGGACCTTGAAACGCTTCTTACGAAGCCACTCCTTCGTTGCCCGGGCGGTGTGTTTGGGATCATTGTCATGCTGAAAGACCCAGCCACGTTTCATCTTCAATGCCCTTGCTGATGGAAGGAGGTTTTCACTCAAAATCTCACGATACATGGCCCCATTCATTCTTTCCTTTACACGGATCAGTCGTCCTGGTCCCTTTGCAGAAAAACAGCCCCAAAGCATGATGTTTCCACCCCCATGCTTCACAGTAGGTATGGTGTTCTTTGGATGCAACTCAGCATTCTTTCTCCTCCAAACATGACAAGTTGAGTTTTTACCAAAAAGTTCTATTTTGGTTTCATCTGACATTCTCCCAATCCCCTTCTGGATCATCCAAATGCTCTCTAGCAAACTTCAGACGGGCCTGGACATGTACTGGCTTAAGCAGGGGGACACGTCTGGGACTGCAGGATTTGAGTCCCTGGCGGCGTAGTGTGTTACTGATGGTAGCCTTTGTTACTTTGGTCCCAGCTCTCTGCAGGTCATTCACTAGGTCCCCCCGTGTGGTTCTGGGATTTTTGCTCACCGTTCTTGTGATCATTTTGACCCCACGGGGTGAGATCTTGTGTGGAGCCCCAGATCAAGGGAGATTATCAGTGGTCTTGTATGTCTTCCATTTTCTAATAATTGCTCCCACAGTTGATTTCTTCACACCAAGCTGCTTACCTATTGCAGATTCAGTCTTCCCAGCCTGGTGCAGGTCTACAATTTTGTTTCTGGTGTCCTTTGACAGCTCTTTGGTCTTGGCCATAGTGGAGTTTGGAGTGTGACTGTTTGAGGTTGTGGACAGGTGTCTTTTATACTGATAACGAGTTCAAACAGGTGCCATTAATACAGGTAACGAGTGGAGGACAGAGGAGCCTCTTAAAGAAGAAGTTACAGGTCTGTGAGAGCCAGAAATCCTGCTTGTTTGTAGGTGACCAAATACTTATTTTACCGAGGAATTTACCAATTAATTCATTAAAAATCCTACAATGTGATTTCCTGGATTCTTTCCCCCCATTCTGTCTCTCATAGTTGAAGTGTACCTATGAAGAAAATTACAGGCCTCTCTCATCTTTTTAAGTGGGAGAACTTGCACAATTGCTGGCTGACTAAATACTTTTTTGCCCCACTGTAATCCCATACATGTTATTTCATTGTTTTGATTAGGTGTGTCCAAACTTTTGGCTGGTACTCTGTCTGTGTGCATGTGCACGTTATACGTGTCTAATAAACGGCTCAATTTTAAGTTTTTCCTTTCACGAACATCTCAGATATTTGTCACTCATGTACATCTATCCCTTCTTTGGAATTTCAAAATATTAGAGTAATTAAAAATGAGTCTTGACCATTTGCTAAAATGTGTGTTTTTGAACCGATCCAAAGCTAAAAGGGGTGGTCTGAGTTTTGATAAAAAGATTACCAACAAGTTCACCGGCAGCGGCGTGGGGGGGGGGAATAATGTGAGAAAAATTGTAAGTGTATCCTGGGCTTACCTGTGTCCAGTTCTCCTACCACATAAATACTGGCCCCAATGGGAACAGCTCCGTACACGAATGACGATGTAGTGTGTATGCACAGGTTCTGATCATCGAGCAGCACCCACCTGTCGGTTTAGAACAGCGGCAAAAGATTTACAGGGATGCAATTCATGATATAACACATTATTCTATCCACATTCACTGGATATGAGCAATCACATGTTCCGATTGGCTACTGGACTACTAAGCTATCAGCTCATATATAGCCTGAGCAGAGAAAAACAAAATGGTGGAAACCGTACTTGAAAACAACCCCCCCAAAAGCAAAAAGATATGGAATGAAAGTATTTATTTTTTTCACAAATTGCTAATGTCACTTCACTGGTTTGTTTACATTCTTCACCTTTAAGCATTAAAACTTGTTGAATTTTTATTTTTATTTTTTTAAGATTGTTTCAAAAGCTCAAAGAAGTTTGAAAATTACATCACATCACTGAACTGTCCAATGAAGACTTAACTGTCTAAAGCTATTCTATACCTCGGCATGACAGCAAGACGGCACTTTCTACAAAAAGCAACACTAAAGTCAATTCAGGCAGTCAATTCGTTTTGTAAAAAAGCTTTTATTTATCAAATTTGGGGAAAAAAACAACAACATTGCTCCGTTTCTCAAAATCCAGTGAATGTGGATATAATAAAACAGTTATTCCACTCAATCTCGTCGTACATGGCTTACAGCCAACTCGGTGCTATGTGCCTCGTCGGCTATCGGCTCATGTACGATTCGATTTTGTGGAATAACTGTTAAATGTCTCAACAAGAAATCCTTACGCGATCGCCACTTTGAAAAACCCACCTTTTCAATTCATCATGAAAAAACTCCGACTTGCAGATAGTCATTTGACTGGACTCGGGGTTATCTGCATCTCGGCTCCTCACTCCTCCAAACACATAGAGCTCCTGACCTACACCACACGCTACGGCGCCAAACCTGCAGCCAACATCCGTAACTAATATTAGCTTTCTGGAGTCTACGCAAACATGATCGCGCAAACTAAAACAGAAACAGAACATTCTTATTCTCCAGTCTGTTTCAACACAAACACACACACACACACGTGCACAATACAGAGTCACTTATGAGAAGACTGAGTCATTCCATGTTGTCGGATGTGTAACCTTAACATGTTTAAACACAACACGGGTGAAACGAGACACTATTTTGGAAAGCAATAATACTTTATCAGGATATACTCTGACGTGTGTTCCTTGAACCAGAGTGAGTCAGTGTGTGTTCTGATCTTTTTCTCTCGAGCGCTTCCCCTTTATATGAACACTACTTCCATTTTAGTAACATTTCACCACAGCCTGTAATTTGTTCTGCATGTTTTTCTACCTCCTCTCCTTTAGAGGGCAGAGTGTAGTCCACTGCTGAGTCTTAGGGTCGTAACATTCCACTGAGTCATAAATTTTCCCGTAAGATCCTCCTCCCATGACATAGAGCTTCTTCTTCATTGTAGCACAGCAACCAAACTGAACAATGAAAGAGAAACATGCATTTGTCGAACACGTTTTGGTCAAATGTGGGATTAACAACCGAATCCCACTGAAGCACTTGTGTTTTTCTGTCCCACCTTTCGGACAGTAGTCATGCTGGTCTGGGAGGTCCAGTTATTAAGGTGAGGGTCAAATACTTCCATCGTGAGGAGGACTTCAGTGTCCTCATTCTCCCCACCCAGCACGTAGATTAGTCCATCCATCTCGGCAATACAGAAGTGCTGCCTTGCCTAACCACACCAGAAACAACAACAACAGTAGTCAAACACTGACACCTGGTGTTATGCTATGGTTTGTCTTTTCATATCTAATGCAGCCATGTTGTTTTTCAGCATGCAAGTTGAAAAGCGTGTGTGTGCACACTGCCCCTAGCGGCGGTAACAACTAAGCTTTTACATAGAATGGGGGGGAAGAAAAATTTCTGAAGGTTAACCTGCTTGTTACTGTTGTTAGAGATACCTGGTTCATTGGTGGAATGTGTGCCCAGGTGTTCGTCTCTGGGTTGTATTTCTCTCCACTACTCAACACAGTCTTGTTTTCATCCATTCCCCCAATCGCAAAAAGACAGCCATCTGATCAGGAAAACAACAAAAAAATGAACTTATAGTGCAGACCTGGGCATTTTCCGGCCTGCGGGCCGCATCCGGCCCTTTGGTTCATTCTGACCGGCCCGCGTAAGGTTAATGAGAAATTACAAAATAAACGTATTTTCTAATTTTACCTCATGCATGGACTGAATGTGCATTGCTTTTATTTTGAAGTTGTGTTCAACAAAAACGCAATGCGCGCGACATGAAAATGACATGAAATCCCACGAAACCTAATCGCGCGATAACCACTTCCGTAATTTGTCCAGACCAACCACAAACTTGTACGTCATCCTTCAAACGGTCCAGCCAATCACATAGTGTGACGTCACCAGCAGGCGCCGGAGCCGATCTCCGGCGAAAAGCACCAAATGAGGTGATTAGACTACAAATGTGGGCATCATTATTATAATATGATGTATCTTGCTTGATATTTGGAGTAGAAAGACAATATTGTGATGTCTTTTATTGTGTTTTGGGGTGAATGTGACTGAAAAAAAAAATGGTACAAACGTTCATATTTTGTTAACCATTGTTTTGGGAAATTTGATTGAATAAATGACTTTTTTGTAAGGCAACCTCGTTTCTTCCATACTCTTACCAGTCTTAGCAGTTTGTAAGAACAATGTTATTTATTGCTTTATATAAAGAAATACAATTAATATTATGCAGAATTTAGTTCAGCCTTTTGGTCTGGCCCTCCACTAAATTTTCTGTTTCTCATGTGGCCCCATGGGAAAAATAATTGCCCAGCCCTGTTATAGTGGGTGCAATGAGTAGCTTCTGCTCTTATTAGTGAATGGTATTCACTGTACAGTCCTGTCCAAAAGCCTTTTACCCTGTCCACACTAGGGATTTTGTACCGATACGAAACTACTTTCGTACCGCAACACCTGTCCACACTAGTAACTATACCGGTACGAAACCCACAAATGTATGGGTTTCGTACCGGTACAGTATCGGTACTGTAGCGCTTTGCTGTAGTGTGGACAGATGAAGCGGTTCTGTATCGATACAAATATAATGCGCATGCGCAATGAACCACACTGGGTTATTCATACGATACAATACGCACGTGCTTTCCAGCTGTAAATAAAACGTCAAAATGGCTCAAAACGACCATGGAGCTACATGGAGCAAAGAAAGGGGGAAGAAAGGAGGAAGAGGGGAAAAGGGAGAGAAAGGGAGGGGAAGAGAAGGGAAGAGGGAGAAAGTGAGGGGGAGAAAGGGAGATTCGTTTTCTTTGTTTCTTTCTCAACTGCCTCGCGCGTTTTATACAATGCGACTGAATAAATGACCACCAGAAATAGACTGTACATTGACAACAAAAAGCACACACACGTTGTTTCATCCGCCATATTCTCGGAAGGAAGTTACTCGGTAACCACGGAAACATTTCGCGCACGCGCATTTCAACTACCGTGAAAGAAAACCGCAAACATTTCTCGCTAGTGTGGACAGATGCACTAAACTGTACCGGTATACTTTGTATCGATACAGTTATACCACTTTCGTACCGGTATATATGTGAACACAACATTAGGCACATGTAAAGAAGTGCTGTAGACCAAAAATGGCTTAAAAAAAAAATTACATGAAATGTTTCAACATTTATTTATTTAAAAAAAAAAAAACCTGCAGTAAGCCATAATAAATGAAATAAAGTCAATATTTGGTGTGTCGACCCTTTGCTTATTAAAAAAAAAGTCGTCTCAGGTCCAGTGAGTGCAGTTTTATACGGAAATGAGCTGTAGGTTTTACTGAGCATCTTACAGAACCAGCCGCAGTTCTTCTGGACACTTTTGGCCCTTTTCCACTACCCTTTTTCAGCTCACTTCAGCCCGACACGGCTCGCGTTTCGACTATCTGAGAACAGCACGACTCAGCTCGCTTCAGCCCTGCTCAGCCCCCAAAACTCGCATGGTTTTGGAGTGGGGCTGAAGCGAGCCAAACCGAGCCGAGTGGGGCTAGGGGCGTGAGCAGACACTCCCCTGTGCACTGATTGGTGAGGAGGCATGTCCTCACATGCCCACACACGCCCTGCGAGCACGCTGGGATCTGTAAACACCGCAAACCCGGAAGAAGAAGAATTACGAATTACGAGAATTATGAAGCCTTATGCGCCTCGCCTCATCTATACGCTCTTGCCAGTATCTGTTGGCGTTGTCGGTGACAACAAGCCACAGCACCAAGACCAGCAACACTAACGACTCCATGTCCTCCATGTTTATTGTTTACTATCCGGGGCGTGAGACTACCGCTTAAAAGCTCACTGATGTCACTGTTTGCGCCGCCTAACGACATCATGTGACGTCCACCCACTTTCGCTAACTCCACCCAATGTGTCCACCCACTTCCAGCCAGCACGGTTCAGCGCGGTTGTAGTCGAAATGCAACTCCAACAGCCCCACTCAGCTCGACTCAGCCCAACTCAGCACGGCACGGCTCGGCCCGACTCAGCCGCGTTGGTAGTGGAAAAGCGGCATACGTCACACTTCTTAAAGCTAGAAGGCCTTTCAATTTCATTAAATCAGAGAAAATGTAGTTCTCTGTGAAATTTGGTCATTGTGATACGTGTTTATTTCTGTAATATCTCCAAAAAACACCCCACAAAGGATAACGGGTCATTCTGTGGCTGGGAAGTTATTTAATTTGAAGGGATTCCTGAGCAAATAATGTGCATGAAACTGCTCACTTTGTGCAGTCAAGCAGACAGAGGAAGTCCGTGTGCGCAGGTTCATAGATTTACATAGAAGACTAGATGTCTCGTCCCTGTTGCCCGTCAACGAAGTCGAACGTCCGCACATGGTGGCCATCTTACCTCAGACAGCTGGCTTACCCATTACATTGTGTTGGTAGCGATATGTACTTTTCAGATGACCGTAACTTCCTCAAATTTCAGTCGATATTCAAACGGTTTGGTTTGTTATATAAAAAAAAAAAAAAACTGAAGTATGTATTTATGATACTAATGATCTCATCTCATTATCTCTAGCCGCTTTATCCTTCTACAGGGTCGCAGGCAAGCTGGAGCCTATCCCAGCTGACTATGGGCGAAAGGCGGGGTACACCCTGGACAAGTCGCCAGGTCATCACAGGGCTGACACATAGACACAGACAACCATTCACACTCACATTCACACCTACGGTCAATTTAGAGTCACCAGTTAACCTAACCTGCATGTCTTTGGACTGTGGGGGAAACCGGAGCACCCGGAGGAAACCCACGCGGACACGGGGAGAACATGCAAACTCCGCACAGAAAGGCCCTTGCCGGCCACGGGGCTCGAACCCGGACCTTCTTGCTGTGAGGCGACAGCGCTAACCACTACACCACCGTGCCGCCGATTATATATTCTAACATTGAAATAAATAAAATGAATTAAAATTCCAAAAAAACAATAGTTACACTAATGCAGATCATCGCCGCCTCATGCATCATCAAAATTCGTCTCACGGCCCCCTTTCCCATGTCACAACGTCACTGCCGGGGTCAGCGTGACTGCGTCTATTTTATATGGGGGTGCCTTGAGAATTTGCATACTTCTGAAGGGTGCCGTGACTGAAAAAAGGTTGAGAAACGCTGATCTAGATAACCAACTAGATAATTAGTCTGGCTATAAGTCTCTTTGAGACGAGGCAGCAGCCTGATGGCAAAAGAACAATGAAGAGTAGTGCTCAAACTTTTATACCAATCTATTCAGATCGAACAAGTTATTCTGGTAATACAAAATAAGCTACTTAATAAATGCAGAAAAACAGAATGTTTTGGAATTAGTTTGGATAGTATTAGCAAATAAAAGAAAATCCCTATGCAAATAACCGAGGTTGTTTAATAAAAAAATTTAAATACCATGAAACCCTGTTGACAGGAATTACAGCTACATTATAATAAGCAGGTGTTAGAAAGGCTGGACTGCAGCTAGTAGTCTAGGAGTTACTATTATGGTGAAGCCCTGGCCTAAAGGTTTGAGAAGCAGGTTTAGAACCTAAAGGTTGCCGGTTCAATTCCCTAGAACAGCAGGAATGGCTGAAGTGCCCTTAAAGTGCATATCACGGGTAAATGCAGGCGCAAGATCAATGTAATTCTCCTATTTTATATTAAACTTTGGTCAAATATCTGTCACATTTTGTGCAATTTTTTTACCTTGCGCAATACCAGAAAAATTCAGTTGAAATCAAGCCATTTGAGGCGAATTGGTCCGCCTCTGAAAAAACTTGGCATTTGGATTTCCCGGCAAACATTGATTTTCGTGACATCGCGTGCGGGACGCCTCCCTCTGAATCCTACATCAGCACTGGTTTGTTTATGAGAAAACGACCTGATGGTTTTCTGCAAATTTCTTCAACGTTATCGCGTAATTATTAAAATGGTTAACAGATGTATCGTAGGAGGGTGTAGCAACACCAATCTTGATGGGATTAGTACTCATCGTTTTCCAAAAGACCGGACAATGAGAGAGAAATGGGAGCGCTTGGTCTACACAGGCTGTGCACTGAAACCGTGCAAAGCTCGCGCAGCCTGCTGGCGCTTCCGCAGGTGACGTCACGAATCTGGCTCCAGACTCCCTTGGGATTTTTCCAGACGTGTTTTATTTTATTTTTTTCTGCTGTAGACAGATGGCCTTGTGCAAAATTACCCTTCTGGATGAGTGTGTAAAGGGACATTCTTTCATATTAAAAAACACCGAAATTGGTCCAGAATATGCACTTTAAGCAAGACATCTAACCCCCAACTGCGTGTTGTACATCACTCTGGATAAGAGTAATGTAAGTTAGTATAAATACGGTGGTGATTATAGGAAATCACGCATGCTGATTGGTCGAGAAATTCGGCCAATTGTTTCATCACCGTAAGTGAGGAAGAATTACAAAATTATGAAAGATAGTGCTTTTAGGAACAGCGTTTAAGATGGTACAAAGTTTGGTCTAAAAACATTCAAAAGGTAAGGTGGAATTGGGATTTATTTTATCCATTTCAAAATAAAAGCATTTTATGTGACTCGGCATACGCAAGTGACACAAGCCCGCACGTGATGCACTTGCATGCCGCTTCTGAAGATTGAAATTATTTTTTTGAATATCTCTCTCTCTCTCTCTCTCTCATTATCTGTAGCCGCTTTATCCTGTTCTACAGGGTCGCAGGCAAGCTGGAGCCTATCCCAGCTGACTATGGACGAAAGGCGGGGTACACCCTGGACAAGTCGCCAGGTCATCACAGGGCTGACACATAGACACAGACAACCATTCACACTCACATTCACACCTACGCTCAATTTAGAGTCACCAGTTAACCTAACCTGCATGTCTTTGGACTGTGGGGGAAACCGGAGCACCCGGAGGAAACCCACACGGACACGGGGAGAACATGCAAACTCCACACAGAAAGGCCCTCGCTGGCCACGGGGCTCGAACCCGGACCTTCTTGCTGTGAGGCGACAGCGCTAACCACTACACGACCGTGCTGCCCCCTTTTGAAAGTCAAACTAAGATATTGGGGGGGGGGGGGGGGGGGGGGGGGTAGTTAATGTCCCCCGAAAAAATTTTAATAACATAACACGCTAAACCCTGCATTCTAGTGCATTTTAGTACTTATTTTCACTAAAACAAGTTATAACTTTTAAGCCTTTTTCTTTCATGTACATTAATGATTAACATGTCAAAAATATCAAATTTAATTCCCCGGGTTAATGAGTAAATTTCAGGAGCGCATTTAGAAAAAACGCGGTGATTTTCCTGGCTACACAGTTCATTATTTTGGAAACTAGAAAGAAATTGACGCCAGCGGCGTCGATGGGGATGCCTCCGCCTGGTAGACTACACGCCTTATTAAGTTGTGATTTGGGGATGGACATTTGACCTCACAGTAATCTTGACCTGTGACCCTTTAACCTCAAAATCTAATCAGTTCATGTTTGTCCCAAAGTGCACAAATGGTGAAAGTTTGGTGAAATTCCTTTCATTTGCCTTGGAGATATCACATTCACAAGGTTTCGGGACGGACGCACGCACAGACGCACGGCCGGCCAACCCGAAAACATAATGCCTCCTGCACCTTACGGTGGCGGAGGCATAAAAATCAGACAGTTGAAGGTAAACTCAGCAAAATCCAAAAACAGTCCTGTTAAAAAGTAAAGGTCTGTTAGAGTTCCTAAAGCTTTCAGGTTTCAATGTTGGGGACATTGAGCCTCGTTTATCAATCTTTTAGTAGAGTTGTGCGTTTGCAGAAGCTAAAGTGAACTAAACATTTCCAATTCAGATTTATGTGAGTTGCAGCCAATTGTTTACATTAGGCCCCGGTCACACGGCCCGAACTTTGCTGGAGCGTTCCTTGAACGGTAGGGAGGGGGGGCCGAATTTCGACAACGCTCGTCACCGCGCACAAAATGGGAAAAAAATCGAAAACACGGGCGTTGGCTTAGCGGTGCACCGCTGAAGCCGGCGTTGCTTTAGCGTTGGTTTAGCGGTAGCGAGCGTTGGTTTAGCGGTGACGCGAGCGTTGGTATAGCGGCGTTCTGCGCATGCGGGCTTTGGCTCGGCGGGGGTATAAAGTTGGTTTAGCACCAATCATAGCAAGTCTCTCAGCATCCATGGTGATACAGTTTTACTGTAACTTTGAGCAAATTCGATATAGATGAGGTCTGAACTCAACGGCAGCTCGATTCCAAATGAGCTCCTGGTCCATTTCTCCCCGTATTTATAGCCAAATTCTGGTCCCGCTCCGACACCTCTATACCAACGCCAAACCAAAGTTCATCGCCGCCATGGATAGCTGCTTCAACGCCCGACACCGTTCCAGCAACCCCGTGTCTGCTCGTAAAACGCTTACAACCGCTCCACCGAAGTTTGTGCAACATTTAATCACCGCCCGGGCAACGCTGGCGAAGCAGCGGTGGTCCAGCGTTCAAGATTTCTGCGTTGGCCTAGCGGACCCAAGCGTCCACGAACTTGCGTCTAGCGGTGCCAAACTTTGACTGGGCGTTGGTGGAGCGGGGGTGAACTTTACCAGGGCGGAAAATTGCCCCCTCCTCACAGCTCGCAATATTATGTGCAGCTCAAAACTTTTGGAGCGGTAGGAGGGCCCCTCGAGAAACATCAGCGGTGGCCGAGCGTATACGGCGTTGCTTTAACGGGGGCCAACTTTTGTTAAACGGTGGTGAACGGTTACGAGCGGTGATGAATTTTTTTCACCGCTCCAGGAACGCTCCAGCAAAGTTCGGGCGGTGTGACCGGGGCCTTAGTTCGTATTGTCTGTAAATTTAAACACACCAATGAATACCAAATTTCTCATGTAAATCAGGGGCGTAGTGTGTGTGTGTGTGTGTGTGTGTGTGTGTGTGTGTGTCACACACTGACTGGCAGCCTGAGTGCATTATGTAACAAAAAATAATTACCATTGCTAGTTTTAGGCAGCTTAGAAACCGGCTCTTCCATTATTGCTGTTTCTTCCACGTTTTCTTGATGTTGAGTTCTAGAAACGGCACTAAAACTTAGCTTTGAAGCCACAAAATGCAACTTTGATGGAAAAAAATATATATAATAAATTGCTGACCTCTCTTCACGTTGAAAGAAGGAGGAAAGTTTCGCTTGTTTTGACACGGCGAATGATTAACACAAAAGGAAATACCCGTAATTCGCAACTAAAAAGACCGCAGCTACACTGGCAGCTTGAACACGCTTTCTAGTGCGATTGTGTTGCGCTTGCGCAGAACTGTGTCAGTCCTGCGCGCCTTAGCACGTGCACCTGAAGGTGCGCCTTGCGTGCTCCGTCAAGCATGCCGTTAACAAAGAACACCTGTCTTTAATCAATGAACTACGTTTGGGCTATTTAAGGACTGTGCCCATGCAAGGACGATGTGAAGTATTACGCCGCGTCTAGGAACGCGAAAAATCAGAAAAATACATTTCTCCATTCGGAAAATCGGAGATTTTCAAGAGTTTTGTCAAATATCCGGATTTCCGGAAGACTTTCATCCCTGTATGATGGTCTTTGGTATGACCCGACTGAGTAGAACTCGCGATCTCCCGATCGAGTGGCGGACACGCTAACCACTAAGCCAATTCGCGGTTTCCAAAGTAATGCCTGAATATTTAGCTGATTACGATAATATATGAGTGAGTGTCTCACAACATGGAAAGGATCCCTTTTGTCAACATCAGAAAACAGCCCCGTGTGGGAATCCTCTACAGGTAGTGAATGACGTGCTGCGTCAGAGACCGGAAGAAGAGAAAAGTTAAAGCAGTGACTGTAAGAGAGTCATTTTCTACAGTTTCTATAGTTATTGAGGTCAACAGACACCGGTGTATCTCTGTCAGGATTCTTTGGCCAAAACAAGAGCTTTACTTTGTATTTGCAGTTGCCGGTTATAGCGTTCTAACTCAATACTGGACCGATCTCAATCCCTAGTAAATATCTGGACCCAAAGAGATGCGAAAATAGGGCCCAGGTTAGAGAAAATCCTGGAGCTTGCCTTTAACTGAAGAACCAACATAGGAGAACAGAGATATCTTCAAGAAAATTATCATTGTTTCAAGATATTTCGCAGAGTCGGTTTCTGATATTATGCATAAAAACAGGACAGGAATAAAACTCCGTCCTGTAGAAGGTACTGACCAGCAGTAACCACCCCATGACCAAGTCGTCTCTCATTCATGGGCTGTAGATCGATCCATAGCTGCCGGTTCCGGTCGTAAAGAGGGCACATACAGCGGGTCACTGCAGAAGGCTTCCGGGTGCTGAACAGGAAACAGGAGAAAACGCACTCGGTGTGAGCAGACATGTCATGAAAATGATTAAAATGCCACTGAATGTACAAACCCCATTTCCAGTCAAGTTGGGATCTTCTCCAAAATGCAGTAAAAACAAAAATCTGTGATTTGTTAATTCACATGAACCTTTACTTAACTGACAAAAGGATAAAGAAAAGATTTTCAATAGCTTTACCGACCAACTTAATTGTATTTTGTAAATATAAACAAAGTTAGAATTTGATGCCTGTAACACACTCAAAAATGCTACGACAGAGGCAAAATAAGACTGGAAAGTTTACAGGATATTCAACAAGACCATCCAGGTTGTTATCAGAGAAAGGTGCAAAAGCCAGCATCTGTGATGGTATGGGGGGGCATCAGTGCCCACGGCAGGGGTGAGTTGCATGTGTGTGAAGGTACCATTGATATATTGGGGCATATATTGGGATTTTAGAGAGACATATTCATCAAGGCAACGCCTCTTCCGGGAAAGATCATTTTTATTTTAACAGGACTATGGCAGCGGGGGTGTGGTCTGTGAATGGAGGGCGGGGTCGGGGAAGGTAAGTGGCTAAGTCGAAAGCAAGTACAGCACAATTGAGAAGGAGTGTCTTGCCATCAAGTGGGCGATCCTCGCCCTCCGATACTACCTGCTGGGGCGCCCTTTCACTCTCTGTTCGGACCACGCGCCCCTCCAGTGACTCCACTGCATGAAGGATGCCAATGCATGGATCACCCGTTGGTATCTCGCCCTCCAGCCATTTAAGTTTGAGGTGATCCACAGGCCGGGGGCACAGATGGTGGTGGCGGACTTCCTGTCCTGTCTGGGGGGTGAGGGGATGGTCAGCTTCAGGCCGGACAGCTCCCCGGCCTGAGTCAGGCGGTGGGGGTATGTGGCAGCGGGGGTGTGGCCAAGCAGCAGTCTGTGAATGGAGGGCGAGGTCGGGGAAGGTAAGTGGCTAAGTCATTCCACCTGCTGTCAATTATTTTGTGTGTGTGTGTTAGTTACAAGGATGGAGCATAAAAGGAGAGAGAGCAGAGAAAAGGGGTCTCTCCCCGACCACAACGCATGTGTGAGTGAGTGAAAGAAAGAAAGCTGAAAAGCTCAATAAAAAAAAAAAGTGTGTGTGTGTAAACATCAACTCTCATCTGCTGTACTTTTGTGCTCCATCCACATCAGGAACTGTTACAAGGACAATACCAGGCCTCATTCTGCACAGGCTACAACAACATGGCTTTGTAGACACACAGAGTGTATGTGCTCAACTGGCCTGCTGTTAGTCTAGATCTGTCTCTGACTGAGAACGTATGGCGCATCATGAAGAGGAGAATCCGACAACGGCAACCACGGACTGCTGAGCAGCTGAAGTCTTGTATCAAGTAAAAATGGACGTAAATTGCAATTGCAAAACTGAAACAATTAGTATCTTCAGATCCCATAGAATTAAAGTGTTATTAAAAGGAAAAGTGATGTAACACAATGGTAATAATACCTCTGTCCCAACTTTTTTTGTGTGTGTGTTGAAGGCATCAAATTCTAAATTTGTTTACATTTACAAAATACAATTTAGTTGGTCAGTAAAACTATTGAAAATCTTTTCTTTGTCCTTTTGTCAATTAAATAAAAGGTTCATGTGAATTAACAAATCACAGATTTTTGTTTTTATTGCATTTTGGAAAAGATAGAGCCCACATTTTCTGGAAATGGGGTTTGTAGCTTTGTGATGCCATATTCATTTAAAGACAGACAAACAAGCTCTCTACCAAGATTAGTTAAGGGACAAAAATTTGTATGGTGTATTCATTTCTGTGTATATTATTCAGATATTTGAAAATTTCATAGTTAAAAAAAAAAAATTATCAGTTTCAAATAATGCACAATAATTTCCACCCACTGATGAACTCTTGATTCTGGCCCAGAATGAAACGTTGATTAATTTTCCAAACCAACTGCTCTGTTAGTTGTTCTAGTATCCTGTAGTAACTGACACAGGGACTTCCAGACAGGAGGCAATACATATATATGTTATTTACCAGTTGGGAGGTCCATATCATGAAATACCGTGACCGAGGTCTTATTTAAGGCCGAGGTCACGGTAGTTCATCATACGGACCGACCTTAAGCTGGTAAATAATATATTTATTATTTTCTTTACCAAATTCTAACAGAAAACGAGAGCGCCCGAAAGGGAAAACCGAGCCGAGCCGCCATTTTGAATCCTCATTCACGGCTGTAATGCAAATGGCTTCCTCCTCGGTATACAAGTGCACTTCCATGGCAGGAAAACAACTACATTTTGCCGCCTATGTAGTGCCCTATTTATACAAATAGGAGTCATTCAGGATTCAGCCATGTTTTTGCTCGGCGTTAGCAACAGTTACAGGTTTTTAGCTTTCTCCTGAAATGTTTTCTTTTATTTCTTCTTCCTCAGGGTAGTAAAACTCGCTTTCACTGTGAACACTGTCGTTATTGCTATCCATGATGTAAAATTAATGCTATTATACTGAGAAATGCTGGCAAAAATTTACAAGATTTTTGATAAAAATCTTATAAATAAATCTTATAAAAAAGATAAATGTTGACAAAAATTGCTACTATGCTTGTTGTGAATGCGCGAGTCGCCAGCCAATCAGAGCACAGGATTTGATGGAAACCGGACCGCGAAAAAAAAGCTTAATTTTAAACATGCATATAAAACTTGTATAATTATTGACATGTTGAAGTTTTCTGTGAGGTAGATGATTAAATAGGATTATTCAAGCAGTCTCCAGTGCCAGAAGTACAGATGTAAATGTGTTGTAACTGTAAAGTCAGGAAATTCTTCAGGACAGACGATTTGGCACTTTACTACGGTTTCTCTGTAACATGACCATGTTGAAACCAGGTTTCTTTTTCTTTTTTAAATCAACTGCAAGAGAGAAATAAAACAGAGACTGTTGGTGAATAACTGTTTATGGCTAATATATATATTTAGGCACTGCCTAAAAGCAGAGCTCCTGAGGAGTGTAAAATGTTTGTGTAAGTGTTGGCCAGAGCTGCAATTCACATTACGCGCGGAGCCATTACAGCCCAGGAAGCTGTATTTATTATGCTACAGACACTCACTGCTGTGTTTATATTCACCATGTGCCTCTGTCTGAGGTTTAGCACGGTATGTTATAAAGCTGTTGGTCATCCTCATGCCATTCATGCACGGTGTAAAGTCTGAGTGCGCTGTTTATTGTGTTGTTTGTGTTCGGTGCATTGGTTGAACTGTGGTTTAGCACGAGACTTGTAAATGTCTCTGTTAACGTTTGGTTAACTTGTAGATCAGGGGTCACCAAACTTTTTTCTCTGGGGGCCACATTGTCGTTCCTGACTGTGATGGGGGGCCGGGGTCGGGTCAGCTATATAACATAGAATTGTATGACCCAGACAAATATGACCACCAGCAGGCCTCATTGTGTAGTAGAGATTACTAGCCTGGCACAGCCATCCCCACTACTATATCCCCACTACTATATCCCCCACCTACTATATCCACACCTACTATATCCCCCACCTACTATATCCACCACTACTATATCCCCACCTACTATATCCCCCACCTACTATATCCACACCTACTATATCCCCCACTACTATATCCCCACCTACTATATCCACACTACTATATCCCCCACTACTATATCCACACCTACTATATCCCCCACCTACTATATCCACACCTACTATATCCCCCACTACTATATCCACACTACTATATCCCCAACTACTATATCCACACCTACTATATCCCCCACTACTATATCCCCACCTACTATATCCACACCTACTACATCCCCCACTACTATATCCACACTACTATATCCCCACCTACTATATCCCCCACTACTATATCCCCAACTACTATATCCACACCTACTATATCCCCCACTACTATATCCACACTACTATATCCCCCACCTACTATATCCCCCACTACTATATCCACACTACTATATCCACACCTACTATATCCCCCACTACTATATCCACACTACTATATCCCCACCTACTATATCCCCCACCTACTATATCCACACCTACTATATCCCCCACTACTATATCCACACTACTATATCCACACCTACTATATCCCCCACTACTATATCCACACTACTATATCCCCACCTACTATATCCCCCACCTACTATATCCCCCACCTACTATATCCACACCTACTATATCCCCCACTACTATATCCACACTACTATATCCACACTACTATATCCCCCACTACTATATCCCCACCTACTATATCCCCACTACTATATCCCCACCTACTATATCCCCCACTACTATATCCACACTACTATATCCCACACTACTATATCCCACACCTACTATATCCCACACCTACTATATCCCACACCTACTATATCCCACACCTACTATATCCCACACTACTATATCCACACCTACTATATCCCACACTGCTATATCCCCCACTGCTATATCCACACTACTATATCCCCCACTTACTATATCCTCCACTTACTATATCCCCCACTTACTATATCCCCCCCACTACTATATCAACACTTGATTCCTGGCACATACTTGTTTATCTTTACTAGTGGTTTGCAAAAGTAGTAATCGAGTCTTCACACTTTGTTTTAATTTGAAATACCACAGATATTCCATTTATTTATTTTCTAATAAAAATAACATCAAAGCTGTCAAGGTAAGAAACATCTGCCTAGTTGAGGTGATTGACACTGGCAAAGGTGAGTGGAAAATTATAAATTGTAGGTAGGCCTGTTGATATTATTAATAATATTAATAATAATTGTGTGCAGCACTTAATAAAGGTCAAATAAATAGGCCTATAAAATAAATACATTTAAAAAAAACAGTGAAATTATAATAATATGAGCAATAGATCAATAGATCACAGCAGTTGTGCTGCGTCCTGCACGTCACTGCTCTCATCCATGGCCAAAGCAAAAAACTCGAATTCTGACGCTCTCTCATTCAGCTGGTCATACACGGTGTCCCCCAAATTTTTGGTTCGCCTGGTCATAGTAGGTGCGGAGAGACTCACCGCGTTGAGCGCATCCTTCTTGTCGGGACACACCTCCTCGGCCACAGCAAGCATGCATACTTTAACAAAGTCCCCATCAGTAAACGGCTTTCCATGGGTAGCTAGTAGGTGAGCTAGCTCGGACAGCAGCCTGGTTGATCTGGGTTTGGCGAAGGAATACATTCTGTTGTGCAGCCAGTCCGCATTTCATCCTCCGAATCCTGTCTTCTCGTTTGCCCTCGCTAACTAGCATACTCTTTGTGGCGGGTTTCGTAGTGACGACGCAGATTATATTCTTTGAAAACCGACACACTTTCTTTACATACAAGACAAACTGCACGGTCCTTACACTGAACAAAAAAATAATCGGTGGTCCACTGTTCTTTAAAAACTCTGCACACTCTGTCAGCTTTTCGCTTACCGCTAGCCATTTTGCTGTCCTGAACACTGACAGTTCTCTGCGCGTGCGCTGCCTGTCACTGCTTGATCGCGAGCATATGACGAAAATTCGGAAAATATGAATAGTTCATTTTATAACTAAATATCAATTTTAATTGATAAAATCAACAAAATACAAGATGCAGACATGTTGTTATTTGCCAAAAAGCAATTTAAAAAAAATAGGCCATGACCACTTTTGGGGATTGCCTCATAGGGCCAGTTCAAGTGGTGGGGGGCAGAGGGGCTGGGGGGCCGGTCAAAGGGGGGTGGCGGGCCGGAGTCGGCCCGCAGTTTGATGACCCCTGTTGTAGAGGTTTGTACCCTTGGTTGAGCGGAGCAAGGTGCGTAATGTTCACAGCATAGTCTGTAAACATGGCTCTGCAAAACCGTATTTGTTTACAACCATGGTAATTATTTTTGTTTTCTTTAGTTTTCACGATGCTCGTTGGACGTTGTATGGTGTTTGATGCTATACTTGTGTTCAAGAGAAAGAACACACGTATGCACCTGTCAGAGACTCTCTGCTGTTGTTCTTACGCAGAACCATGGCCTCACTTTTCATTTATAAATGCCTTGAGACCTCAAGAATGGCACAGGAATAGTTTTAAGCGTTAACAATAAATCTAATATAGTCATTTTTACGATTAAAATGATTTATATAGGTAGCGGTCTGAGTGAATGACCTTGACATCTGTGACGTCACTGCAGGAAGTCTATCGGTCTCATCGCCATTTCCGCTATACTAAAACACAGAGCTGACTGCAACTCCGAGCCTCCATTTTGAGCTAATTTATCACCATGCCACGTAGATGTGTTGCTGGCGGGTGCAGCAACACGACAGAAGGTGGATTTACGTTGCATTCATGGCCCAAGAATGTTCAAACTGCAAAGATTTGGACGCGTTTTGCGAGAAGTTAACGGGCACATTGGGCGACTACGAAGTGGTCTCTCCTCTGCACATTTTACAGAAGACTCGTATGAAACCTCTGATCTGTTGAGGAGCGTTGGCTATAAGCCCGTATTGAAAGAGAGTGCAGTACCAACAATTAAAGGAAAAGAAAACTACAAGAAAAGGAAAGCAAGTTCAGTTGCACCAGTTCTCCCGAAGTGTGAGCCGAATGTTGTTGCTTAAACCCGGGACGGGACGGGACATATCACTCGGGCAGTGACCTCCCCACGGTTGTTGCTAAAACCGGTGACGTCCTGTTCTGTCGCGGGTTTTAGTAATTGCCTGAGCCGAGCAGTAATGGCGGAGTACTCAGTATGGGGAAAATGGAGAATGAGTGGTGCAGCCGTCTGATTTCTCCGCTGGAAATGCTTGCCTCAGCAGCAATAACTCGCCCTTACATGGAAGAAGCGAATGAACGGAGAACTGAATAAACAAC
This sequence comes from Neoarius graeffei, assembly GCF_027579695.1. Classification (NCBI taxonomy): domain Eukaryota; kingdom Metazoa; phylum Chordata; class Actinopteri; order Siluriformes; family Ariidae; genus Neoarius; species Neoarius graeffei. The sequence goes on along the minus strand of NC_083574.1, from coordinate 40,366,491 downwards.
TGAAAGTCAGATTGTCTCAAAACAATCGGCCACAAGATCGGCCTTCAAGAAGCGAGAACACAGACGGGTAAGCTCCGACTCTCATTTGGATACAAAACAACACTCGTTTACCTGCATTTAGATTAATCCATGTAACTTGTATTGTGTGTTCAAGTTACCGGTATAAGATTATTTAATTTGCTTCAGAATGTGATTGACTCAGTTCATCTGATTATTTAATTAGCCTTTTACGTTTTATCAGTGAAAATGCATGCATGTACATGTATGTTGCAGAAGTTATAACACCTATCCTGTTTTAATGAGAGTCGACCCACAATCAGTGAAGTCAAATCAGTCTTAGTTGAGCGAGTCGGTAACGCTATTTCTTACTTTCACCATAAATTTTTATTTATATGACTTTGGTCTATAGCTGTAAAAGGCCTCGGCCTTAAAACCGGTTCCCGCTGTGACGTCACGTACTCAGGGCTGGCTCAGCGGGGCGGCTTGAATCCCAACTTTGCGGTCGATTTTAACTCTTGAAAATATATATTTTTTTATTCCCATTGATGCAGCATACAAGAGTCAAGGAAGGAGATACTATCCACTCAGAAATGTATTTAAAAATAAAGGCTCTGCATATCTCCTTTAAAGAAATTAAAGTACTCGCATGCTCATTTTCGTTACTGTTCCGTTATGCCTCCTTGCTAATTCCATATGAGCCTCTGTCCATTCTGCTTCTTAAGGAGCAAAAGCCCAAGGCTGTATTGAGATTTAACGAGAGTTATTTGTGAGATGCTATTTTTGGCTCGTCTATCATCAAGTGCTTGAGTTGAGAACACAGACGTGACTCGACTTTGCGGTCGATTTTAACTCTTGAAAATATATATTTTTTATCCCCATTTATGCAGCATACAAGAGTCAAGGATGGAGATACTATCCACTCAGAAACTGATTTAAAAATAAAAGGTTCTGCGTATCTGCTTTAATGCCAAGGGCTGCTACAGTGTTGCTATATAATCCCAGGTTACTTTTTAAAAAGCAAATTAAAAATTAGCGCTGGATAAAAACCAGGGCTGGGAATCGATCCAGATTTCCTGGATCGATTCGATTCCGATTCATAAGGTCACGATCCGATATCGATCTACTTAGATATTGCTGGATTGTCACTTTAAAGTAAAAACTGTCCCTATTGACAGGAACAGCCCCATGTGTGTTTGTGCATGTAATTTAACACCAAATGCCTTCTCCAGTGCAGTTTGATTCGCCGCAGGTTTAGCTGAAACTGTGTCGGCGTGGTGCCTGGATAAGTGGTTGCGGAGATTGGTTGTATTGCCACTATATTTTACCTCTGTGTGGCACAGTTTGCACACTGCTTTTGTTCTGTCGACTTCATCTCTGTCCTCGTAACGTTTGAATCCAAAGTAATGCCATACATCAGCCTTCAGACCAGGCGGTGATTTTAGCTGTGCAGCTTCAGCCATCTCGTGTTCTTAAGTTTCGGTTTTGTTTGCCGGCGCCCGCTTTTTATAGCGGTCCTTGCGCGGTCGAGAAAATAGTGCCTATAGACCCCTTCGCAGTAAACGTCATTCATACGTAAGCGGAAATTGCGCGCGCAGCCTGGACCCAAAAAAGACTCGGCGATGCCTAGTTGTTGTGTTGTCGGGTGTCAGAATCGTAGCAGTGATGGGGTTAAAATGTTCAGAATTCCAGCAGGATCTCACCCATTCCAAAAAAAATTTAAAAAAAATCGCCGCGTCTATGACTACAAGCCATCAAACGTGTAGACTGGGATGAAAGCACTATCAAAAATTTGCAGGTTTGCGGCGCCCGCTTCATCACAGGTAAGATCAGGCTATTTATTAAATCTTTCTTTTTTATTCTTTCTAGTCTTCGTTTATTGATGTAGCAAAATACTTTGGTAACGTTTGTCTGATTAGCTGCGTCATAGTTACACAATGTAATGAATATTGTTAGCATGTTAACTTAGCTTTGCATGCAATTTTGTTTGTAGGAGAGGTCTCGCTTGACTCAAGCAGTCCAGATTTTGTGCCATCATTATTTGTGTATGCCGAAAATCACAATTTTAAAGCAAGGATGGAAAGGTAAAATTGTGTGCCCTCACTCCAAATGCCAACTTACGTTGACTGCTCTAACCTAGCTCCCGCCCCGTTCAGTTTCATTTCTGCTCTCTGCCTCTCGCTTTTTACGCAGCTCTGATTTCTCTTAGCTGCGCTCTTTACACTATCATTCCTTTCATGCCATCACCTCCTGCAAATTGCTGTTTAGTGTTGGCATTTGCTGTTGTAGCTAAAGCCACATTGCCATCACATCACTGGCATAATTTGATTAAAACAAAATGAATATGAATGTCCCATTGTTAATCAAGTTGTACATGCCCGCACATAACAATCATATGCGTCTAAAGACTTGTAGGCACTAGGGCTGTGCGATGTCCCCTTAATTGGCATCGACGATGTTTACAGTGCAAACATCGTGATGGACGATCATATCGTGGGCGGGGGGGGGGGGGGGGGGGGGGTTTAATACCACATTATTATTATTTATTATTATTATTTATTATTATTATTATTATTATTAAAAGTATTAGATACTCATCCGAGGCTTTGGCACGTAAAGAAAAAAAAGCGCTAGGTGATGGAATATTTGGCCTTGATAACGGATATGTGGTCCAGCTGCAACATGATGCCCTATATGTCAGTTACTGTACATTATGTGGACCGAGAGTGGGCAATGCAGTCCAAATGCCTGCAGACGAGTTTCGTGCCAGAGACACATTCAGCGGACAATTTAGAAGACGCATTGCGCGAGACACTTGCCGAATGGAAAATAGAGGAGAAAAAGATCGCCTGCATAACAACGGGGCGAATATTGTCACAGCCATCAGGCAATTGAAATGGCCGTGGTTAAGTTGTTTTGGGCACAATTTGAACCTGGCCATAACCAACTCGCTTGCGCAACAGAGGGCCAGTACAGACCGAGCGTTTGGAGTTTGCCGAGCAGTTTGCGCACAGCTGGCTTCGGAGAAATGAGCTGCGCAAAGCGCAGGTGGAAATGAACCTCCCCGAGCACTCACTGGTCACGGTAAGATATTAATCTGCTCTAACAATGAAAGACTAGTATTCAAACTATGAGAAGAAACTACACTTAAGCTATTACTCATTGTTTATTTACACCATATCAATTGAAGATGCGTTTCGGCCTTTAGTGCGCACTTGAACGCGCTAATTTTTCCAATTTATTAGTGTTTGAATTATTGCACCAGCTTTTAAAATCATGATTTAATATTGTTTTTTTTTTTTTTTTTTTACTGTCTTTACATTTATCAGAATCACCTTCATTCTTCCATTTGGTTTGACATTATGGCTTAGAGTGGACCATTTTGTGTCTGAAAGTATAGGCCTATTTACCAGATTAAAGTTATTTGACTTCTGCCGAAGTCTGCGCTTCACTGCCGTTTGATAAGGTGCAATATTTCCCGACTGAAGTCGTTAATAGTGGCTATTTGTTTGAACAACATGACAAATTTTACATTAAAAGTATAGTGTAGGCTAAAAAATGAAGTCAAAATGTATTATTAGTAGCATACTGTATTTGTGTAACCACATGTTATGTTCACTAGCACGTCCCTGCACCATAGCCTACGTGAACAAGCGGTAATAGGATATTACTTTATAATGATTTATATATTTATATATAATTATGTTATATTTATATATTAAACAAAACTAACTAACTAAACTAACAAAAAAACAACTTTTTAGGTTAAATAGGCCCAGATGATACCGTATATGCATGTTTATGACAGGAGGGGGCGTGGTATCACGATGGTGGCTCTCCATCGTGATGGATGACCACCATCGTCGATGGACGATGGCATCGTCTATCGGCACAGCCCTAGTAGGCACGAAGTTTTTCGTGGGTGTACACTGAAGTCTTGTCAGTAAGGTACGAGTATATATCTGGCCATTGTATACCAGGGAACTTACTAACATCGTCCGTCCACTCTTTAATTAAATACGGATCCGGTAGGCGATGTCCACTTGTTAGAGTTAACTTATTTATGTAGCATTCTCGATCTTGTAACGACAATTGTTTGGCATAATCTGACAGCTCATAATGCCGGTCTATGGGCAGCGCCACTGTTTCTGAGTCCAGGCTGCATGCGCATCCTGGCAACGATCGGTTTGTTTACAGACATGCGAAGGGGTCTATAGCCACCTGGAAGAGATCGATCCACACATTTTTGAATCGATCTCGTATTTTTTGAACATGAATCGATATCGGATCGTGGATCGATCTTTTGAACCCAGCCCTAATAAAAACCCATCTAACTTGTGTAAATAATGATACAAATTTCGTTGTCTGGTGGTCAAGTGTTTGAGATATGTTGCCTGGCACTTCATATATGGTCATCATATCGTCGCAAAAGCCATCAAAAATCAGATTGATGCATTACCGTATTCTCTTAAGTATGGAGCTCCAATCCACTATAATAACCTAAGTAATAGTTTAACTGTAACTACAAACAGCAGGGCTCGACATTAACTTTTTAATCCACTCGTCCAGTTGGACAAGCAGCAAGATTTTTCACTTGTCCTGACCATAACCTTTTTATTCCTATGTGTTTACTCGTTCAATGAAGGGAAAGTGGTTTACAAAGTTTAATCAAAAAGCGGATATAGTCAAGATAATCATTATGCTTTCATGGTTTATGGTTTTTAAATAAAACAGTAAACAAAAAACTATCCAGTACCCCGTTATGGTGCATGTGGTCATAACCCATTACCTGATCTGCAGTTTTAAAAGAGTTCGACTCAACCAAATTCAGAATTTCTAGAGGAAATAAAGTTAAATCTTGATTAATCCAGTAAAACCTGAAGTATAAATTAATTTAAAGAAATGAAACCAAAAGAAAGCAAGTTGGATATGATAAGGGGGACAGAATTAGTCTGGTTAACACCAGACCATATCACAAGTGAATATGGTCTGGAATCCGCCTATTGAATTTCTCGTAGGGGAGGTGTGATTTACGATTGTCAACGGCCGTTTATTGGACGTTGCGAATGTCTATCATTTGGCGTATACGTAGCCCATGGCCAATCATGGCAGTTGTACCCAGTGACGTAGTTAGAGCGACGAAGAAGAGAAGGAAAGAGAAAGAGAAGGCAAAACAAAAATAGGAAAACAATGGCACCGAACGATTACTGCCGTTTGTGCAAGACAAAGCTTGATCGAAAGTTTGGTTCGTATCGCTCACCGCCATGTTAAATGTGATCCGTAAACAGTCCCAAATAAACTACAAGCTTCCGTTTGTCGAGTAGTACGCGTCACCGTCTTTCCACCCCTCCCCACTCTCTGATTGGCTCCCTAACTCAGGCGAGCCTTTAGACCATAGTTTCCATGCTGTCTTTTCAGATCGGAACGATTGTGCAAAGCAGCATGGGATTTCCCAGGCTAGGACAGAATCACGCTGTGAATGAAAAAAAAAAAAAAAAAAAAGTGAGTGAGTTCGGCACTGTCGTAAAGTTCCTACGAAATGTTTTACGACATTTGTGATGGTTAACGTGAACCACACAAAAGAAAAATACAATAAATGTCCGAATTAAATGAAGACTCACCACAGATATTTATTTCATTGAGGTATTTGATCGCCATTTCTCCGATTTCAATGAATTCAGAGTCTAATAATTTATAAACAGATATTACGACGTGGTTATTTTTACACACGAACCTGCTGTACTTGGCTTCCCCGGAATTTCGTAAACAATAACATGGCTGGATCACCGAGGGGGATTGAACTAGTTTTGTTAGAACTTTATTGATGTAATGCTTGATTTTCAACAAATATTCAACTTGTCATGTCAGGCAGACAGATGCAGCTGTCTGGACTTGTCTGGACCAAACATTTGGTTGTCCCGGACAGTCGGACTACCGTTAATGTTGAGCCCTGAAACAATTAAAAAGTACAATGTGGCATTCTGTAAAATTTTTAAAAATGCAAATCAGTGTTAAAATGCTGTAGTAGAAGAGGAATAATAAAAAAAAATAAAATAAAATAAAAAATAAAACTTCAGGATGTGCTGTCGAAGGAAAATAATCAACTTTGATTTAAGAACAGTAATTCACTGCATCAAACCACAACATACCATCCCATCATGGATTATTTTCCTAGAACAGCACACTATGTTCATCTCATTATCTCTAGCCGCTTTATCCTGTTCTACAGGGTCGCAGGCAAGCTGGAGCCTATCCCAGCTGACTACAGGCGAAAGGCAGGGTACACCCTGGACAAGTCGCCAGGTCATCACAGGGCTGACACATAGCCACAGACAACCATTCACACTCACATTCACACCTACGCTCAATTTAGAGTCACCAGTTAACCTAACCTGCATGTCTTTGGACTGTGGGGGAAACCGGAGCACCCGGAGGAAACCCACGCGGACACGGGGAGAACATGCAAACTCCACACAGAAAGGCCCTCGCCGGCCACGGGGCTCGAACCCGGACCTTCTTGCTGTGAGGCGACAGTGCTAACCACTACACCACCGTGCTGCCCCATCACACTATGTTATTCCTATTAAAATGTCATAAATGAATGATTTAAAAAAAAAAATAACTAGTGCTGTCAAAAATGTCGCGTTATTAACGCGTTAACTTGACTCCATTTTAACGGCGATAATTTTTTTATCGCGAGATTAACGCTCTGTGACATGATGTAGGTTTTTCATAAGCTTTTGAAACTGCCAGGAACTTGGAACAGAGACTTTGCTTAGAAAACCGATAGTAGCTAGCCACGCCCCGCACAGCCAGAGTCCTCTGCCCTCCTCCCTCAAAGAACCAGCGCGGGCAGGGCGCGCTAGTAGAGATGGGATTTATGGCTCTTTGATGGGATCCGCATCTTTGTGATCCGTTCTTTGAAAAGAGCCGTTCAAAAGACTGGCTCATTTGGCTCTTTTTAAATATTGATTCAGTTTTAAGAAGACAGCGTCTAAAGAAGCCAGATCCCTCTGAACTGTAAACTCAATGCTATCCCAGAAATCCTTCCTGTAATATGCAAATTTGGCCGCCTCTGATTGGACAGCGCGACGCATCAACAGGCAGAAAGTGTAAAAGTACAAAATGTGTTAAGTGAGCTGAAACAGTAAAGATCAGATTCAATGCAATATTTATCAACGAACAACTTAAAGTTAATATAATAGTGTACTTTATATTATAATCAAGCATGTCAAGCCTACCGTCACTGTGTAACCTGTCTCTCTGATAGACTAACTCAAGCAGTAGATCACTTCACTCATGGTTCTCTTGTTAGTCTCGGGATGAAGAGCCACGGTGCTCAGCTTAGGTTTCAGTTAGCAGTGGCTGTGTCAAGACGTGTTATGCTTTGCAATAAGAAAAACATTGGTACAAAACAAGCCCATTCACTTTTTTATGCTGGTAAGAGAATTACAATGGTTTTTCGTGTGACAAAAATGTGCAATTAAATTGTGATTAATCGCGAGTTAACTATGACAGTCGCGACATTAATCGCGATTAAATATTTTAATCGCTTGACAGCACTAAAAATAACAGTTCCTATTAGGGCGGCACGGTGGTGTAGTGGTTAGCGCTGTAGCCTCACAGCAAGAAGGTCCGGGATCGAGCCCCGTGGCCGGCGAGGGCCTTTCTGTGTGGAGTTTGCATGTTCTCCCCGTGTCCGTGTGGGTTTACTCTGGGTGCTCCGGTTTCCCCCACAGTCCAAAGACATGCAGGTTAGGTTAACTGGTGACTCTAAATTGACCGTAGGTGTGAATGTGAGTGTGAATGGTTGTCTGTGTCTATGTGTCAGCCCTGTGATGACCTGGCGACTTGTCCAGGGTGTACCCCACCTCTTGCCCGTAGTCAGCTGGGATAGGCTCCAGCTTGCCTGCGACCCTGTAGAACAGGATAAAGCAGCTACAGATAATGAGATGAGATGAGTTCCTATTAGTCGACTCAGAGATCTGGACCCTTTTGTCAATTCCAGTAGTGGACGTGATCAGAGTGAATCCAGGTTTGACTGGCTTTCAATGTTTCATCTTTCCATTGCAGCATGCCCTGATATTTCTGTATGCTCTTTGTGGCTTGTTCCAATACTCACACCCTGTCCTCACCCCCTGCAATGACGATGCACTCGGAGTAGCCACGGGGTTTGAAGGCAGCGAGCAGTGCCTCTCCTTGCTGCGCCGCGCCTCTTAATGACTCCATGCAGCACTCGCCAATCACCTCCCTCATGAGCGGGTCTGCCACCATCTGCTCCTGCAGGTAGCTCTGGTCCAAGCCCTGCACCCACACTGCAGACATCACCTCCTTCATGTGCACCTACATCCAGAGAGCAGGACGATTCAAATACATACAACTGCACGCGTCACAGCAAACAGGCACTCTGAGAACCAGAAATCTGATTTTGGAAATGTTGGTATCTTTATAAAATGCGACAAGTCCTGTATGTTTCAGAATGAGGTGATGTTGCAGTTATGACACTGACTGAGCATTCAAGAGCAGGTATATTTAGTTGTGGAAATATTTATATCAGAGAAGAAAGATGTTCTAGGAATGTCAGATAGGACCCTTTCTTTACAGCATGAAGCAAGCAGTGATGGTTCGAATCAGGCTTGCAGTACTCGAGTCCGACTCGTACCCTAATTTTTTTTTTTTTCTTTTCAGAATGAAACAAATTAATACATACACATGACATACAACAGAAACACTGACGTAACATTAACAACAGTTTCAAAGGCTGGACAGTACTACTAATGGAGCACTTGTATGTGACGTCACAGCCGATCCAGATTGTGACAGACGCCATCTTGTCGGTCAAACGCCATATTCCGCCTTCTACTTCTGGTTCTACTTCTGCTTTTACTTCTACCTTTTCTTCTGGAAAACCCTACTATATACAATTCTACTACAATGGCTGCGGCTACAAGCTCTCCCTACCTGTGCACGTTTTTTATGGTTTTTGTGTGTATTTTTGCGTGTTGTTCGTCTGTACCGGACTTCAATATCCACTACAACCGTATGGACTTACTGGACATTGGTTTCCAGCAGAAAATGACGGTTTGTAGCGATTTTCATCGCATGCACAACATTCCGGACGAGAGAAAAAAAAAAAAAACATTCCGGACGAGATAGCGAGACCAGCGGGGTCTCCGTGGATTGTTATCGGAAGCAAAGCAAAGGAGGCGGCGCCGGGAGCGGAAGCAAAAGCGAGGCTACAGGCAGAGCCGGCCTGTTGACTAAGCTCAGAAAACAGCTACTCAAATCTCCACTGCCAAGCCTCTATCTCTCCAATGCCACATCCATGTAAACAAGACGGACGATTTGGAATTACCTTATTCTATTCTATAATCGGCTGGTCAGTGCTATACTCAATACTTAAGTGACTTACCCATCCAATGAGGATTCTTGTTTA